>NC_077230.1:101534998-101834998 GCF_027887165.1 Monodelphis domestica | reverse complement strand
GGGTATCCACAAATCTTATGTAATAATGAAGGGAAGGAAGGAGGGAAAGAGAAAAGGAGGGAGAAGCAGGAAGGAAGGAAGGAAGGAAGGAAGGAAGGAAGGAAGGAAGGAAGGAAGGAAGGAAGGAAGGAAGGAAGGAAGGAAGGAAGGAAGGAAGGAAGGAAGGAAGGAAGGAAGGAAGGAAGGAAGGAAGGAAGGAAGGAAAGAGGGAGGGAGGGAAGAGAGAAGGGAGGGAAGGAGGGAAAGAAGAAAAAAGAAAACCATTAAGGAAAGTTTGGAGAAATTTTAAAGCAAACCATAATCAGTGCCCCTCTTGGGAGCAGTTTATGAAATGATTTAGTTAGAAATAATACAGTAGATTGACTCATTTGATGATAAGAGGAATCTGACATATTAAGGGTGTTACATTGGATTGTATAGAATTCTCCTAGCTGTATTTAAGTCCCTTAAAAGAGTGTTATGAAATAGCTAAACCTGTGTTAAAAGAAATTCTGAAAAATTGTTTAAACAAGCTTTCTACTCTAGGAGTCAGAAATCATATTGGGCTATATTATCCCTTCAATAATGTAATTTTTGTGATTATGAAGCTCTGTTGTTTCTTGTTTCCAAATCCCATGAGCCAAAATTGTCTTCCCTCTTCCTCTTATTCACAAAGAACAAAAACATCCTGACCACGTCTTTTATTTTCTATTGAAACCCATACAGTTTCCCAAGTTATGGATCTCTCTGAAATCCTAGACCTTTGTTCCAAAATGGTGTCTTCCATATACAGATTTAAGGAGGATTATAGTGAAGATAAATAAAAGATTATATTCCTAGATTCAGGACTAAATAAAGGATCATATTCTTGGTGATTTAAAGATAAAAGAAATTCTTTGTTTCATTCATAGATGAACCATTTCAGAGGCAGTTTGAGAAAATGGGTGAGTAGAAAAAAGCTCAGTTTCTCCTCAGTTTTGTTTCAGAGAAGGGGAATTGCTGACATTTCCCCCCTTTTTGCTCTCCACCTCTGGCTGCTTGCTATGTGGATTTCAGTTCAGAATGTGTGAGTCTGTATGAATTAATAGACAACCAGGGCATGTCCAAGGAGCAAGGAGCTCCACATTTTCTTGATTAATCAACATCCTAGGCAACCAGGTAGTACAATGGCTAACGCTCTGGTCCTGAATGTAAATTCAGCTTTATGCACTAATGAGCTATGTGGCCCAGAGGGGCACATCACTGCCTCTTGTTTCATCAGTTTCCTCATCTATAAAATGAGGATAATTGTACTTACTTCTCAGGATTGTTGTGAGGATCAATTAAGATGAAGTTTATAGGGTTTTTGTTGTTGAATTAAAAAAACCTTACTTTCTGTATTAGAATCAATATTAAGTTCCAAGGCAGAAGAACTAAGGACTGGGCAATTGGGCTTAAGTGACTTGCCCTTGGTTACATGGCTAGGAAGTGTCTGAGGTCAGTGTTGAACCCAGGACCTCCTATCTCTAGACCTGGCTCTCTGTCCACTGAGCCACGGAGCTTCCCCAAGTTTAAAGAGTTCTACAAACCTTAAATCTCTATTAAAAATGCTAGAGATTATAACTGGATCATGAATAATTCAAATTCGAACCTAAGTAAGTCATTCATCATCTTTTGGTATTTTAGTGCAGAGGTATCAAAAATGTTGTCCACTCATAAGGGCAGCTGAACCAAATTCAAATGGAATAGAGAAATATTTAACAAAATAAGTAAAATATGATAAAAACAAAAATATCATAATTAAGACTAAATCAATGTGTAGCCACAAAGATATTTACATATGGGTTAGTGACCTCTGTTTCTATTTGAGTTTGATGCCAGTGTTCTAGAGGATGGATTTTGTGTGTGTGTTCTACTGCAAGACCTGACTTGTCTAGAGGCTACTTATCAGATGACTTAAACAATTTGGAAAAACTATGGAAAGCTGAAACTGATGTGGGGGGAAAATTTCAGCCCAAATAAATGTCATGCATTTTGTTTGTAGGAGATCCACTCAGGAACTCATTTCCTAATGAACTGTTCATTCATACACAATTATAACAAACTTAAACTTGATTGAATCATTTCATCTTTTTTTATACCTCAGTTTCCTCATCTGTTAAGTAAAAGACTAGACTAGAGAATCCCCTAGATTCTTTTTTTTTTTTAATCCTTACCTTCTGTCTTGGAATCAGTACTATGTATTGGTTCCAAGGCAGAAGAGTGGTAAGGGCTAGGCAATGGGGGTTGTGACTTGCCCAGAGTCACACAGCTGGGAAGTGTCTGAGGCCAGATTTGAACATAGGACCCCCCCATCTCTAGGCCTGGCTCTTACCCCCCCCCATTCTTTCCAGCTCTGACATCCTATGATTCTAAGATCTGGAAAATTGACTCATACATGATACTCATTTTTTTCTTCAATGACATAGAGAAAATTAGGTGTCACTTTAGTGGAATCTGTGGCAATAGGATTTGTTCTGTAGCAATAAGGGCAGTAGTCTGCTATCAAATATTTAACAATCAGCTTTTCTGGGGGAAATGTAACACTGGCATACTTTTGAATTTAATTTGCATTATTAACATTTCTCCAACACTTTCTTAAAAGTCTAGATGATAATAAAACAACAAATCAAGCCCTGATTTGTACATTTACCAATTTTTACGGTATAAATAGTCATTAACCATCAGTTCTTGACATTCTGTCCTAGATGGCTATGGCACAGTGCTATGGATCACTCTGGCCATAGAAAAGAGGAAACGAAAAAAGATCCTCAAAAAGTGAGATTCATTCTCCATGTTCTAACTTGCATTTTTTCTAATAAAACCCTTACCTTCTATCTTAGAATTAATACTATGTAATGGTTCCAAAGCAGAAGAATGGTAAGACTTAGACAACTGGGGTTAAATGACTTTCCCAGGGACACACAGCTAAATAAAAAATCTGAGGCCAGATTTGAACTCAGGAACTTCTGCTTCTAAGAGTGGCATGGCTCTCTAGCCACTGAGCAACCTAGCTGTCTCTAACTTGAATATATTTTGAAGTTTCTTTTTCTAAATCTCAGAGTCATTTTTCCATATGCAATCAATTATCCACTAATGACATAAAAGCAAGGGAATGGCCAAGAATAATAAAAACTTTTCTCACTTCAATGCTTTAAAGATCCATGTAATAACAATAACAACAACAACAACATTTTATGACAAACACTGTGCTAAACACTACAAATATTATTTCATTTTACCACTGCAATTTTCATATAATATAGCCTCTATTCACCTTGCTAGGTGGTCTTTTTGAGGCACTACAGTGAATAAAAAGTCTCTATATGATGGCTAGCTTTTTAATATCAAGCCTCTTTGAACTTTCTTAATTAGGCTAGTCCTTGGCCAGGAAGACATGTGGCCCATTGCCACACCCACACATCCTTCCAGCTTGCCTATCGGAGTTTATGCATCAGTCGTGTAGCCTTCCAGAACCCAGAATCAACTCCATGCCATGATGCTAGAGGCATTAGAGGAGGACTGTAGTGGGAAAAGAATAATTACACTCATAGGCAAATGATCACAAACAATATATTGACATATCCTTGGTTTTTATGACATAAATATATGCAAGATGCATCAATACAACCCCAAAGATCAAGGATGGGAAATAGAAAACCTATTCAGTTATCCAGAAAGTTCCAAGAAGCTGTTTATGCGGCATTATCTGGACAAATATATGGATTATTGGTATTCATCCCCTCCCCATCCCTCTAGATGATATCATTTTGTTAAACACAGAGTTAACTAATTAAGAATACACATACACATTGCCTTCTTCTAACCCCCTTTCTATTTGGCCCATCTTTTAGCAGCCTAATATGGAGTTCTTTGAAGGAAATGGAGGAGATCCATGGATAATACATGGAATATATAGATTATCATATTATCCACTTTATCATAATGATATCCCTATTTTTCAAGGAATGAAACTAAGGCATGAAGAAATTTGGAACAATTCATCTGAGAAAATGGTTCTAAAAGTCTAAATACTGTTAGAATAGAGTATTAGGGCCAGAAAGGATCTAATAGTCATCTTCTCCAATCCTTTCATTTTATTTGATTTCATGACATTTATTTATATTTTTAATGTTTCACTGATGTATTTTGGTTTTATGTCAGCCATTTCCACATATATCCTCCTCCCCATTGAGCCCTCCCTTGTAACAGAGAGAAGCATTTAAGTAAAACCAACTGGCACTGATGGATTTTATCTGACAGAGCATACAACATTCCAAATGCATGATGCCTTCTTGCAAAATCCTCTAATTTTAGTGATAAGGGAACTGAGGCTTAAAGCAATTGATCAACTATGCTCAGAATTAGAATTCACATCTTCTAACTCATGATCCAGTACTCTTTACTTGTCCTCAAAGAAATATCCTGAAAGCCACCCCTCGGGCCAGAGGAAAGAGTGTCTTCTGGATCTGAAATGAAAGGATGTGCAGCAGGCTCTACATCCCAGCTCTGCCACTTACTCCCAGGGCCATCTTAGGTAAGTCTCTCTAGCCTTCAATTTTTCCAGCTCTAAAATTAGGGAGCCACACTGAACTAAAGAATTTCTAGTCTCTTCCCTGAATCTATGATCCTCTCATTTATAACATTGCTTCAAACCAGGCTTAAGAGAAATTCCAACCAGTTTATTTAAACCATATTAACATAATGACAGGACAACATAATGACTGGTTAGTCACATGCTCTTCTCTGCTGATGCATGCAACTTGGTGAGCTGGCCCCAACCCACATAAATAAGCCCTCACATTTATATAGTACTTTAAGGTTTCAAAGCGATTTCTAAGCTTGGCTATATGTATATAGCTAGATGGATGGATGATGTAAATCTATTCATACCTCTGTGTATATGTATATATTTTATGTGTGCCTATGGATACATATACACATCTAACATATTAATATATCAAATATACTAGTCTATAATATATTACATATTACATATGTGATTAATATATCACATATACTAGTCTATAATATATACACACATATGCCCAATATATTATATGTAGTCTCTATATATGCATGCATGTATGTTGGCATATCAGTTAGCCAATAAATCTTTATCAAACCCTACTATGTGCTTAATAGTACCTATTCTGCTAAGCACTGCGGCTACAAAAAAGAAGCAAAAGGCAGTCCCTGTCTTCAAGGAGCTCACAATCTAATGGGAAAGAGTACACATTATTAAGTATGTGCAAGCAAACTAGATAGATAGATAGATAGATAGATAGATAGATAGATAGATAGATAGATGGATAGATGGGTAAAGATGATAAATAAGGAATAATTAACAGAAGTAAGGCACAAAATAAAGAGGAACTAGAAAAGATTTCCTGGAAAAGATGGGATTTTATTTGGGATTTTAAGGAAACCAGAGAAGCTAGGAAGTAAAAATGAGGAGGGAGAGCATTCTAGACAAGGGGAACAGTCAGAGCCCAGAGAAGAGGTGTCATTTGTGAAACAGGAGGGAGACCAGTATAACTATATCAAGGATTATATAATATATATATATATACACACATATATATGTGTATGTGTGTGTGTTCATGTGGAATACATTCAAGATGCATCCACACAACCCCAAATATCAAGGATGCAAAATAGAAAAACTATTCAGTTATCCAGAAAATCCCAAGAAGTTATGGATTCAGCATTATCTGGACAAATATCTTGATTATTGACAGTCATTTCCCCCAACTATATGGCATCAGCTAGACAGAGAGTTAATCAATTACAAACATATGCCCTCATGTATGTTTATATATATTATGTATGTATATAGCCCTTGTTGAGACCTCTTTTTTCTGCCTCCAGATTTGGCCACATCTGAATGTTTATGTTTAATATTTTAAATTTCTGTCCATTTGATTCTCTTCCTTCATCTCCAAGAGTGCTGAATTTCAGTCAGACATTTACTAAGTAAATTGATACTCAGAAATGTCTAGTGGCTTGCCCAGGATCACACAGCTAGTAGGCAGTTCAATTGTTTCTCAAGTCCAGGATGTCTGCATCCAGGTTCAAGACTCTTTTCAATAGACCACATCACAGACTCCATCATGACCTTTCCCCATGCTCACTCAGGCAGAGAAGACCAAAGGATCTTCCTTGAATACCCCTCTACTCACTTTATTGCCACCCTCATTCTTCTCATAGTCTTCCACCATCTTCATCACCAATAGCATCATCAAATAGTGAGTATATAAGTCATTATGTAAGGCATACTGGATACAAAGAAGTCCTTTACCCTTAAAGCACTTGGGATTTGGGTCATTTTAAGTGTATTAAATGAAAAACAATTGTACAAAATCTTGTGACTCTAGCCCATGAGAGATTGTTCCAATTATCCTATTGGAAAAACTTAGTAAATTAAAAAATGGATTCTGTCCAGACTGCCACAATACTGTACAAACTGCCCATCAAGTCAGTTCCTAATAGTATACATATATGTTCATCTCTTTTTATTTAACCCTTACCTTCTATCTTAGAATTCATAGATTCCAAGGCAGAAGAGCATTAAAGGCTAAGAAATGGGGGTTAAGTAACTTCCCCAGGTCACACAGTTGTTAGGAAGTACCTGAAACCAGATTTGAACCCAGATCTTCCAGACTCCAGGCCTGGCTCTCTGTCACTGAGCCACCCAGCTGCCCCCATATATGTCCATCTTGAGCAGTTGCTCTCCATGGACAAAAGAGCTAAACCTAGAAGGGATGAAGGGGAAAGGTTGGGCTGTGTTGGGGAAATATTGCTTTCAGTGAGCTGATCATTCATCAAAATAAAATAAGTTAAAACTTAAAAATCAATCTTTTGTTTTAAATCCAATATCAACAGAATTCTCCCAGTGTCCCTATATTTATACCTATAAATTATTGAGCATCATGACTGGAAAAATCAAAACAACTAAGCTTAAGGCTAACAGAAAGACCCATGGCAGACAAAAACAAACTGCTGTATATGAGTTACATATAAGAAACAGAGTGAAATATATCAGTGAGGACACATAGGACCAGAAAAGGAGGTAGGCTCCTTGTGGAGCAGATGGGTACCATTTTTAAGACACCTTATCCATTGCTCTTTATACTACAATATATGAAGATTTTGTGGGCAGCATGAGGGACAGATGAAATGTGAAAAGAACCAGGGGGCAGCTAGATGTCTCAATGAATTGAGAGCCAGACCTGGAGATGGAAAGTCCTGGGTTCAAATCTGATCTCAGATATTTCCTAGCTGTGTGATCTTGGGCAAGTCACTTAACCCCCATTGCCTAGCCCTTACCACTCTTTTGCCTTAGAACCAATACACAGTATTAATTCTAAGACAGAAGGTAAGGGTTTAAAAAAAAAAACATGAAAAGAACCAATTTAAGACTTCCAAGGCACTAGGTAACTCCTTTACAGAAAGTCTTTGCCAAAACCACATGGAAGGAAAAGATAGAACCAGATTTTGATCTGCATCAATGAAGGGAGTACCCACATGTATGCAATAAGGAAGCCATCAAAGTATCTAAAACATAGGATAACATTGGATTAGGGAGGGGGGGTGACATAGACAATAATCTCATTGGGAGTTCAGAGGAGAGAAATCAGAGTGCTGGGGCTGTGTTGGAAAGCTTTCTTCAGAAGGTGAAACTAAAGCTTAAACTTTAAGCCTCAAAGGAAGACCAGGACTCCAATGGGTAAAAGTTGTGGGAAGGGGATGAGGGAACATTCTGCGCCAGTGGAGCAGTCTGACCAAAGCATGGAGAGAAGAATGACATGAAGTCTTTGGGGAAACAAACAATGAGCTGAGACATTGGGAAGGATCAGAAGACTTCCAGAGGAAAGCAGTAGGAGATAAATCAATATTTGATTTGATTTGATGAGTAGCTACAGTTAAATTGTGGAGGGTCTCAAATGCCCACTAATATTTTTTTCTTATCCAAAACACAGATTCAATAAAGCTGCAATGTATTTGCCAGGCCTTGGATATTTTATTTGAATACAATTTCTGAATGCTATAGTCATTTATTTTCCATCATTAGTGCTGGAACCTTTTGAATTGAGATATATAAACTAAGATCTAAATTACAGTGTAAATATAAATATCCTTACTATAGCATATCATTTACAATTAAGAGCCCATGAGCAGTTCTCAAGCCCATCAAGATTCTCCGTAGTAACCAAATAACCAGTCTCAGAGCAATTGCCACAAGATGGCAGCCTAATAAATAGAAATTAATATACATGGGGCCTTCACTCCCAGGTCATTCCTCTGTGCAGCTGAATAAATGACTATTAGCAGATGTGATTTTTTTTTCAGCAGATATCTGAAGAACTGATTGCTGCAATTTGACTTAGATGAGCCTCCAATCAACCCAATTTGATTGGTAAAATATCAAAAATCAAAATACAAATGAATTTCAATGATACAAAAGTTATAACTAAATTAAGTCTTCATCTGATTGTAATTCTGTTGATGTTGCTGTTCAGTCTATTTGTTTATTTAATTAATAATTATTGTTTTCAATAGTACTATTATTAGGGGGTACACACACAAAATGACACCTAAATCTGAATGTGCACTTATACATATGTTACAAGAGTTTTATTTTTCTTTTCTTTTTTGGAGTGGAGGGGGTAAGGGTGAGAGGAAAAGAAAATAAATTAAATAAATAGATAGATAGATAGATAGATAGATAGATAGATAGATAGATAGATAGATAAACAAAAAGAAAACAAAACAAATGCTTGTTAACTGAAAAAATAGATTTAATTTTTAAAAATCTATATATCTATGTCCCCCAATATCTCCCTATCCCATAGACACCTCAACTTAAACATCACAAAAATTGAACTCATCATCTTCTCCCAGAAATTCTTGTTATTCATAAATTATTTATTTTTGATGATATTTGACTTTCTTTCTTCTCTTGCGCCCACCAGCCTAATTCAGGTCCATATTACCTCTCATTTGCATTATTACAATTATCTCGGAATTGTCTTCAGTCTCTTTCCCTCTCTAAACTATGCTTGATACAGGTGCTAAAGGGATATTCATAAAGTACCATGTCATCCCCTTGCTCAAAAAGTTCCTGTGACTTTCTGTTGCTTCTGAGATGAATTGTAAACTTCTATTTGCCATTTAAATTCTTATACTGACCATTTTTCATTTTTGAAAGACAGATCAAGGTACAGATGCCAGGGAAATGCTAGGGGAAAACACCAAGCCAAAGGGTAGATAGCAGTTTCCCTTTTCCAATCATGAAAATATATTGGCATGTCTTTATTTACTAGAGAAAAACTGATAAGATTGGCACTAAAAAGATGTGCCTTTGGGCTCAGTGCATTGGAGTAGAGAGGGGGAGGACAAGGAGGTAGTACTAGTTATATTTTTAAATGATCCCATGTTATAAAACAAAAGGCATGATAAAGCTTTTTTTTCCCAAAGAAAATGGGCCACTGTTTCAGGGAAAAGCTTGTGGTTATTAAAAGTACTAAAGAATTTTCCAGTCCAGCCTACCACTTCTATTCACTTTTGAGTCAAATTCTTTGTCCATCCATGATACTTGTTCTACTATATATTGATAATATCCCAACTCTGCAGGTTATCCATTCAACAATATAACTTAGTCAGAAAAATAAACATTCTTAATCCACTTGGTTTCTCCTGTGTAGATAGTTAAGCTACATTTTTATTTCAATTTATTTATTTGTTATATTAAAATACCGAGGTAACATCCTCTTCCCATTAGAAAAGGCATCATTTGACAAAAAGATATGTGTATAATGTCTTGCTTATTTCTATTTATCAGATGTTTTTCTGGAGGTGGACATATACAAGTCATTCTCTTTTTTTTTTTTTTTATTTTAACCGTTACCTTCCGTCTTGGAGTCAATACTGTGTATTGGCTCCAAGGCAGAATTGTGGTAATGGCTAGGCAATGGCGGTCAAGTGACTTGCCCAGGGTCACACAGCTGGGAAGTATCTGAGGCCAGATTTGAACCTACATCCTCCCATCTCTAAGCCTGACTCTCAATCCACTGAGCCACCCAGCAGCCCCCAGACGTCATTCTTTAAACAATATTTCTGTTGCTGTATATAATTCCCTTGCTTCTACTCATTTCATTCTTTATAACTTCATGTCTTTCCATATTTTTAATTAACTAGTTCATCATTTCTTACAGCATAATAATGTTCCAACACAACTTGTTTAGCCATTCTCCAACTGATGGGCATTGCCAGAGACCATCATATCCTGACCATTTGATATGGTCATGGTCCAAGGAAGGAAGGTCAGCAAAGCAGACCCCAGAATGAGAGCCCCCTGATGATCCCCCTTTGTGACTTTTTCCCCAAAATTTTCCCCACTAGCGGACTTGTTATGATTATTATTCTCTCCCCAATACAGGAGAAATAACATGAGAGCAAATACTTATAAGATCAATAAATATAATCCCTACTTTAAGCCCCCGAGGTTATTACCCCCAAAAGATTGCAATTGCAGAATAAAAGTCCAAAGATTGCTGCCCATGACCCCTCCTTTCTCAAGCACAAGATATGCTCCAAGACCCTACAATAAATACTATAATGAATCATGTCCTACAGTTGCCACACTCGAATGAGTTTGTTGGAACAGAAGCCAAGCAACATCGCTAGGCATTTCAAAGTAACACAAGAAAAACAGAATTTGTAAATTGAGAAAAACCCCAAAATTGATCTGCCTAAAGTCCTCACACCTAGATATGTTTTGTTGTTCATCTCCCAAGCAATTATGATGGATAGTGAAAGCTGGCCAAAAGCACAATGATCCTCTCAGCAGGTTAAGAGGTACTAACCTACAAATGGCTTTATTCACATCAATCATATCTATCACAGAGTGTTGTAAAAACCTAGTAAATGATCACAGAATCCTTTGTTGTAGTAACATCACAAGAGTGTTGTTTAGGTGATTTGATAATATCCAATCAAACTGTAGAATGTCACATACGTAGAGAATTGATTATGTGTGTGTACTAAAAACCTATATAATAAACATACCATGGTACTATGGCAGAGCACTGTGTGTGATGCTGTATGTGGGCTGAATGCGTGGTGTGTCTCATCTCATTTATCTGACCATGACATCATCCTTGGGCAGACAGACCCTGGACCTCAGAGAGGCTGCTAGACAGACCTGTGAAGGGCATCCCCTCAATTTCCAGTTCTTTACAACCACAAAACAATCTGCTATAAACATTTTAGAACATAGAGGTTGTTTTTCCTTTTCCCTGATCACCTTAGGAAATAAACCTAATAGTGGTATTACTGGGTCAAAAGGTACACACAGTTTTATAACTCTTGGGGATAATTCCAAATGATCACAGTTCCACACTCTTTTGAATAATATTGAATCTCCTTTAGGATTCTCCACAGTGTGCCAGAGCTCTGTATCACCAGGACAATGCTCTGTAAACAAAATCAAAGGATTTTCAAAGAAAATGTAAAAGACTTCTCTGCTATGAATCAATCCAGCTATTCTGGAAAAAAATTTGGAACCATAGCCCTGAATTGTACATATGTCATGACCTGACTATATCACTATTAGGTTAATATCCCACAGAGATGAAACACAGAGGGGAAAGAATGATATGTACCCCAAAATTTATAGCAGCTTTTTTTGTAGCAACCAAAAACTAGAAATTAAAGAAGGTATTCACTTATTAGGGAATAACTAAACAAACTATAGTACATTAATATAATGAAATGTTATTGTGACATAAAGAATTATAAAATAGGCATTTCCAAAAGAAACTTATGAATTGATGCTGAGTGAAGAGAATGGAACTAACAGAATATTCAACTTATCATGGAGGAAAAAAAACATTTTTAAAGACTTGAAAACTCTAAACAATACAGTCACCAATAAACCAGGAATCCCAAGGACTGCCAGAAATATAATGGACTTAAAATAAGACATATTTTGAGATATACATCTTTGGAGATAGCCATTGTGAGAATTTACTTTAGTAGACTATGTATATTTGTTATGAATTTTATTTTTTTTATTGCTGTATTGTTCAATTGGGGATTGGAATGAGTTTAGGAGAGACTAGAAGAGAGAGAAAAAAATGGTTGTAAAAATAAATATTTGTAAATGACTATTCAAAGATAGGATTAGTCAAGGAAGTCTTTTCTGAGAAGAAGGTATAAATTGGGGTCTTGAAAGAAAGAATATACAACCAGATTGCAGGGTAAAGAGTTCCTCATAGGTATCAGTCCATGACCAGCTCTCATTGCTTGTCATGATTGTTGTACAGCATTTGGCTGGAATGTACCTTTCAAGCATTGTGGGAGCATATACTGATTGTGCCCATATGGAGAATTTAAAACCCTCACTCTCTGACCTTTACTTGACTTTGAAATGTGTTCACCATTGCAATGGTCTCTGTACTGTAATGCAATATGTTGCATTGTTAGACAATTTGTCCCATCGTTAGACAGTCCAGGAAATGAGATTGGAATAATTGCATTTGAAGCTGGGTACAAGCTTGGTCAAGGGAATCACTCCAAAGTGCAACTGGTAAAACTGTTACTAGGACCCTTATTTTAGCTGAAAACTAGACACAGTTCCAATAACATGGCTTTCTATTAGCTATGTGATCACCAAATAGCACACTATTGATTTCATATTTAAAACCCCTAGATAAATGTAATGGGTAGAGAGTAAGTGAGAAAGAGGAGAAATAGAATTATTTCTCTCGAAGTGTTGTTATATGACCATATCTTGTAAGGTACAGTCAAATTAAACACCACGAATTTGGTCTTTTGTAAAAATACCTCTGTGTTCTCAAAACTCGTAGAATACAAAATCACTTTGAACAAATTTTCTCCTTTGAACTGAGTCTTGAGAATAGAAAAAATGACTACATTTTGATAATATCTCCTTCTTTTCTTCTCCATTCTCCTCCCATATAATATAAAAGTAAAAAATTGAGACAAAAGAGGTGATTTGATGGTCACAGAGAAAGTGTTTCCTCCCCTCAAAAAAATAAAAAGAAAAAGAATGCTCAGTTTGATTCCACTCTGGAGGCCTCCAAAGTAATACAGTAGACAGAGGGGTGGGCATGGAGTCAGGAAGACATGAGTTCAAATCTAGCCTCAAATACTAATTGTGTAACCTGGAACAAGTCATTTAACATCCTTCTACCTCAACTATAAAATGCAAATAATAATAATACCTATCTCACAAAGTTATTGCAAGAATTAAAGAGTTAAAATTTGCAAAAAGTGTTTGAGGGGGCAGCTGGGTGGCTCAGTAGCCAGGCATAGAGATGAGAGGTCCTAGGTTCAAACCTGGCCTCAGACACACTGGCTGTGTGACCCTGGGCAAGTCACTTGACCCCCATTGTCTAGCCCTTACTATTTTTATATTTGAAACCAATGCAGAGTATTGATCCTAAGAGAAGGTAAAGGTTTTAGAAAAAAAAAAGTGTGGAACACAATAGGTGTATAATATAAATACTTAGTCTATCCGCACCCTCCCCGAAACCCATCCTATCCATCCCCTCCACCATTGGTGATGGTTTCGTGTAAAGAATACTAGCCTAAGAGCCAGTTAGTAGGACTGAGTTTTTAAATGCTTTTGATATTCAGTGACTTCAGACAAGTCACTACTTTTCTGTAAGCCTCCATTACCTCACTGGCAAAAAATAAATGGTCAGAGAGTTGATCTCTGTGGTCCTTTAAATGGATAATAACAGTCTTTGTTTCCTTTATCCCCAACTTTGAACTTTATCTACTCATGACTCCAATTTTCTTGACGCAGTCTGAAGCAAAGACCTTTATGCTTATGAATGGATCACCTCTTTCTTCCTTTTTAATAAAAATAAGAATAACTCTCATCTGTATATGCTTTATGGTTTAAAAAGTTCTTATATACATTATTTTGTTTGATTCTCACATCTCCTTCAGGGCATAGTGTAAATGCTATTATTCTCAATTTGTGTTTAAAGAAATTGAGGATCAGAGAACTTAGCTTTACTAAGGTTGCATTGCTAACAAGTAGTAGTCAAGGCTTACACTCAGGATTTCTCATTCTAGATCTCAAAGCATCCTCTGTGTACCACAACTTCCTTATAGTCATAGCTAGGTGGTATCATCGTGCATAGAGTTTTTGACTGAAGTCAGGAAGACTCATCTTCCTGAGTTCAAATCTGTCCTTAGACATTTTCTAGCTGTGTGACCCTGAACACGTCACTTAACTGTTTGCCTCAGTTTCCTCATGTGGAAAATGAGCTGGAGAAGGAAATGGCAAACTATTCCAGTATCTTGGCCAAGAAAACCCTAAACGGAGGGTCATGAAGAGTCAGACATGGCTGAGATAACTGAATAACACCACAATTAGGCACTTTAACTGTTCTCCATTTCATATCCTTGAGACAAGGATTTCTCCTCCTATCATCTCCTTCCTCCCTCTGAACTTGCCCTAAAACCTAAATTACAAACCCTGACTTCCAGATACTTTTCCTGTATTTCCATGCATCTTTGAGGCAGCACAGTATAATGAAAGGCACACTGGATACAGGGATGTGTAAGACTTGGATTCAAGTCCTGGCCTTGCCACTTAGTACTTGGGTGATCTTTACACAAATCATTTAACTTCTGAAAGGTTCAATTCCCTCAACAGTCAAATAAAGGGGTCAGACCAGATGACCTCTGAGGTCCTTCTTCTACATCTATGGTCCTGTGGACCAAGATTCTAACTGATAAGGATTTAGGGTTTGACTCTGCCCTAATCTTCCTCTATGTACTTCTGGCTCTGATTTTATCTTCCTGGAACAGGATATTAACTTAAAACCTTGTTAATTAGTTCATGCTGACCCGGTTATTTAGAATCAGAGAACCTCAAAACTGGAAGGGAGGTTAGAGACAGATGGAAAAATGGAACCCCCTCCCTTTTTAGATGGAGAAGATTCAAGAGTTTTCCCAAGGTCTCTTGACCAGTTAATGCTAAAGTTGGGATTTGAACCCAAGCCTCTAAAAAGCACTTTATCCTCTATCTTTCCTTTCTATTTTATCTCTCTTCACAACAGCCAGTTATAAAACATCTCACTGCCTAGTAAACTGTTATTAAAATCATCCCTTTGGTCAAGTCACATAAAACCAGTTTATATCTTTACTGATTTAAGGGCTGTTCTCATCGACCTTCAATTGATCTAGTGTCAGAAAAATGTCGACTTAAATTGTAAGATCAGTCATCAAACGGGATGTGCCGCTGCCCAAGCTGACCTGCTGTTTATTTTCCTTTCTGGACACATTTGTGATCTTGTGTTTGGAAGACTTCTAAATTATACCAGAGTGAGGTTCTGCAAGAGAATGGTCACCTCACTGAGGCCCCATGGTGTTTTGAAATGTCCCATTGGAAGGCATTTTAATAAACTTTGTTTTTATTTGCCTTGATGAAGAACATATTTGCTTTCGAGTTTTCAGGGATGTTTGATTCTGCGTCTTCCCTTTCTTTTCCTTAGAAGTCCTTGGTGGCAACAGTCATTGTGCATCCCAAGGGACTCTCCTATGGAGAGCTGACCTGGTTCCGGCTTTGTCCAAGTAATTTTAGTCGCACTAACACTCTCAGCCCCTAGGTTCACTGATAAGCCTCAGAGCAGAAAGTGTGAGGTCAAAAAAGGCTGAAAGTTCTACAGGGGAAAAAAAAACCCACCGTGCCCTTTTAAGCTTCCAGGCGTGTGATTGGTATTTATTTTTTTTAATAGATTTAGAAACGTTTCTTTCACTCCCATTTCACCCCGTCCTCCAGTTTCCCAATTCATGTCAGTTGTATGAATTAACTTTAGTGCCTTATACATATGTCATATTCTGGCAAAGAACCTGAAATGGGCACATTAGAAAAGAAAAACATTTTGAAAACTTTTTTTTTTCCCATATCCTCCTCTGCAGGGGTCACTTGGACAAATCTCAACCACTTTCCCAGTCTGTGTTATGTTTGCCATTCACCATTTTTCTGCTTGGCAAAAGGAAAGTAACATTCAGCATTGAATGTTCAATTGTCTCTAGTCATGTGGTTTGTACCCAGATGGTATCTCTGGATTATTGTTTGGGAGAAGCCAATTTCTGATGATGCCACCTAGGGCCATATCCTCTTTTTTTCACTTATCCCAAAATCGTTTTTGCCAATTGAAAGACTAGCTGCATCTGGGAAGTTACCTCCATCAGGGAAAAGTCAAGACCTGATTTGTCAATGCCGCTAACAGGCTGTCCTTGATGCTGGCCTGTTTGCAAATGTTAACCCTGGAAATGGAGAAAACTCTACTGAAGAATTGGTTCTCTCTATTCCCAGGGCTTTCGTGAAAAGATTCTTATTTGCTTTTTCACAGTTGAAGGTTAGCTAATTCCTAATTATAATTTGAAAGCACATCAGGAGAAGAAACCCAACAGGCTCATATTTGCTAAGGTCCTCTCCTTGTTATATAAAGCAGGGACTGTGTCCCTCAAAACAAATCTAAGCCTTTCCTTTCTCAACATGGGATCTTGTTCACCTGGGCACTTTCCCCCAGCTTCCTGGAGCCCAGCACTCCCTCACTCCAATACCAGCCTGGTGGCATGGGAGGGAGGGATAGCTTAGCTATGCCATACAAAAACAGGCTGACATCTCAACATTTCATAACATCACATGTTTAAATAAATGATGGTGTTGACTCAAGATAATTAGATGAGGGCCCTTTCCTCCAGACCAGCCTTTGTAAGGCTAAGAAAAACAGGACCCTCCATGGAATTAGTACCCTAATCGCCTTCCCTTCTCAGGAGAAGGAGCAGATTCACGGAAGAACTCAGCATGTCCTGTTACCGTAGGCCCCCTAGAGTTGCCCTCTTGGGAAGTCCAGCTTTCAAACCACATTCCTCATCTCTAAGGCCCAGCTTCCCAGCTTGACCTGCATGAGCTCCAGAAGAGAGGATTGTTCCCCTACAGCAATAACGTGACCGACCAGTCACACAGGGGCCAATTGTTCCTCTCCTCAACACTGGTATAAAATAATGTGGCAGATTTCTTTTCTGTGACCAGTAGGTATTGCTGAATCAGGCATGTGTGTTCTCTTCCAATTCTGTATCCAATCTCTCCCCACCACAAATAGGACTATTTTTAGCCTGAGAGTTTTCCAAGACCAATGGACTCTTGAGGTGAAGACGTGCTTTGAACAAAGTTGTCTTTGGAGTCAAGATCAATGAGAAGCCAGATATGGATTTATGGAACATTCCTCAGTTTGGAGAGAGCAGGGAAAAAAGAGAGCAAATGCCAAGAGCAGGGAAAAAAGAGAGCAAATGCCAAGAGAAAGCCATATGCAGGTCCTCTTAAGGAGTTAAAAAAAAAAAACACCGTGTTACCAAAAAGGCAACTGAAAGGATTTGCTTTTAAGGATGAAATCTTTTAGCCCTGCCTTTCCATTACCTTAAACAGAAACAATAATAGCAAGTAACGTTTACATAGTGTTTTACGGTTTGCTTTACATACATTTTCTCATTTGGTCCTAATGATAACCCTCTAAAGCAGGTGTTTTTATCATCCCCATTTTATACATGAAAGAACTAAGATTGAGTTAAGTTAAATAACTAGCTCAGAATTAGGGAGTCTGAAAGTTGCTTCAGAAGGATTTGAATTCATATCTTCCTGACTTCTAATCCAGCACTCTATTCACCATGCCCCCAAATGCCTTTCAGAAAGATCATCACAGGAGGCAGCTGGGTGACTCAGTGGATTGAAAACCAGGCTTAAAGATGGGAAGTCCTAGTTCAAATCTGGCCTCAGACAATTCCTAGTTGTGTGACCCTGGGCAAGTCGCTTAACCTCCATTGTCTAGTCCCTACTCTACTGCTATTCTGCTTTAGAACTAATACACAGTATTGATTCTAAGACAGAAGGGCTTTAAAAAAAAAAGGAAAAAACCATTACTGTTAAAGTGAGTGACAAGAATGAGTGAAATAATTGATGCCAAAGCTGTTAAGGTTCAGTAAAATAACACATGATCATATAATCAGAACTGGGAAAGACTAAAAGATTGTAGGGTCCTAAGCTCTCATTTTTGATCTTAAAAAATTGAGTCCCAGAGAAGGGGTACATAGTAAGTAACCAAGTTGGAATTTGAACTTGGATGATTTGGTTTGAAATCTAAGGCTCTTTCCAAGTATATCTTATACTATTAATGATGAGATCACATCTAATCCAATGGCCTCCCCAAAATACTACACCAAGAGATATACCCATATCAAGACTCCAGAAGACAACAAAAGTCACTAAAATTGGATAAAGTTATAATATCCTTAATATTTCCAACTTTAAAGTAATTCTGGATCTGAAAAGAAATATTCACAGGATCATGGAATTTCTGAATTGGAAGTGATGTCAGTGAACATATAGTCCAAGCCAGAGCCAACAAAAAATGTCTTCTACAGAATAGCCAACAAATGATTATCCAGCCTTTTTATAAAAAGATCTTCAATGAAGAGGTAATTCAAATTTGTAAAAGTCATTCTTCAGTTGATAGTAAGGGGATAAACAGGCAGTTTGCAAGTGAAGATTTACAAACTATCAATAACCAAGTGAAAAATGTTCCAAGTCAATAATAGTTAGAAAAATGCAAATTAAAGGTTCCACCTTACATCCATCAGATTGACAAAGATGACCAGAAATGAAAACTACAAATGTTGGAAGGGTTGCAAGAAAAGGCACATTTATGTCCTGTTTGTTCTTCGTATGAACTGGTGCAGCCAACCTGGAAAGCAATTAGGAGCTATGCTCAAAAAGTCATTAAATTGAGTATGCCATTTGGTCCTGTGATCTCACTACTAAACCATAAAGAGATAAAAAAACAAAAAAAAAAAAGGTGCCAAAGAACTCACATGTACAAAAATATCCATAGCAGCTCTTTTTTGTAACTTAACGTAGTGCCTGACATATAATAGGTGCCTAATAAGTGTTTGTTTTATACACACGTACACTCTTTTTATATAGTAAATAACTGGAAACTAACAGGATACATGTTTTATTCTGCATCTTGGATCCAACACCTCTCTTGTCAAGAGATTGGTATTATACTTCTTCAATTATTCTCTGGAATCATGAATGATTGATAAAAGATCTTAAATCTTTCAATGTCATTTGGCTTTCCAAAACTGTTATTGTACAAACTATTGTCCCAGTTCTACTTATTTCTGTCTGTAGCAGTGCATACAGGTTTCCCCCAGTTTCTCTGAAATCATCCCTTTCTGTCATTTTTTTATGGCACAATGATATTCCATTACATTCATTTTTCCACAACTTGTTTAGTGACTGGGTATAGTTCCAAACTCCTTTTCATAATGACTAAACTAATTTACAATTCCACCAATGTGCATTAATGTCTTTTTTTTTTGCATTTCCTCCAGTAATTTGCATTTCCCTAATTATTAGTGATTTGAGGTGTTTTTCCCCATAAGCTTGTTGATAGTTAAGCCCCAGTAGCAGCAATTTATACCTCTATAAATCTTAACCACAAGTTTGGTAGAGCCAACTTCACTCAACACAAACAAGCCAATTTTCAATGTGATCATTTGTATGTCAGAAATTGGAAAACTCTACAAATCAGTGTTTGATTTCATGCTTTGTTGACTGCCTTTACTTAAGAAAGTGATGAAGAAAAATATTGATAAAGCAGAATAACCTGAAAAGGATCATGACTGCATTGGGGCTTGGGGGCAAAGCTAGTTTTTAAACATTTACCAGTATGCCTTTGTCCTTTACACACTTCTGCAGTTACATACTATCTATGATTACAGGTAGGAAATGAATTCTTAACCAATCAAAAGATAGAGGTAATTTCAAAAGAGAAAACATGTCATTTTTCTCATGTAATATTTAAAAGTCTTTGAGCAAACAAAATTAATTCATCCAAGATTTTTAAAGTCCATCTAAGATAAAATAATGGGAAAATTTTTCATCAAATTTTTCATAAGAGGATTTTGGATTCAGTAGGTAGGCAACTAAAAGAAATATATAAAACCAAAAATCATTCCAAAATAGCAAGTAGTCAAATAATATGAACAAATAATTGTCAAAAAGGTTTCAAAATTATTAGTGACCATATGAAAAATGCTTCAAGTCACTAATAAGAGAAATGCAAATAAAACATTGAGGTTTTACCTCACATCCAGCAAAGTGACAAAAGATGAGAATAATGTTGGAGCAGTTGTGGAAAGACAAACACAGTAATGTTCTTGGCTGATTAAAGTGCTGTGAATTAGTGTAACCATTTGGAAAGTAATTTGGAATTATGCATATGAAATAACTAAAATACTCATACCCTTTGACTCAGAAATTTCACTATTAGGCATATACTCAAAGGAGGTTTTTGATAAAATGAAAGTCTCCATATATATCAAAATATTCATAGCAGCTCTATTTACTAGCAAAGAACCACAAACAAAGTAGATGCTCCTTCTCCAGAAACCCTTTTTATCTAGAAATTTCTCTACTCGGAACATTCTACACTAGAATTTTCCAATTTTCCCAGCTGATTTGATAAGAGCCAGTTCTAAGGAGTGAATTGCACTTACCTATCCTAGCAGTGAATCCAATAGAAACAAAGATGCTGTATCCTGAATGCAAAGGAGCTCTTCATTCATTATCTATGCCTTGCCTAAAAATGAACTTGATTGGAAAATTGCTTTGTTGCAACCATTTTGTTTGAGCCCATTCTCCTCAATATTAAGGGGATAGAACCAGAGCAGAAATATAAAAAAGCCCCAACCAGGCTCACAGTCTCCTGGTTGGGGCTTTTTTATATTTCTGCTCTGGTTCTATTTCTTAGTACCTTCAACCAAGGTAAGGGTAGCTGATGGACCACAAACCCATCGCTGAGCTAGGGGAGTGTCTATCCAGTGCATGCGAAGACCTCCCCTGGCAGAATTGGCAGTGGACAACCATTTGTTCCAACAGCCTTGTAGACAAATGAAGCAGGTCTGTGGAGTGCTTAGAGCTTAGTCAAACACTGAAGATGCCAAAGTAAACCACTGCATCCAGGCCACCACCATTCATCCTGACTTTGGCCTTGCCACTGGACTTCAATGACTCTGAAAGAGAGCATGCAGGTGATGACTTTGTTCAACACTGTCTCACTTAAATCTAATTCATACATAAGTCCATATATCACCCCATAATGTCATTGATCCTCTTCTGAAACAAAGTATAATCAACAACAGTTTCTCAGTAAGAATCCCACTATAAAAGTTAATTATTGAGGAGAGATTAAATGACATTAAGGAGACATTAATTTGGACTGGTACTTAACATTTGGGGACCAATAACTGGTCTCTGATATTGGGGAATAGGCATTTAATATTGGACATTTATCTCCTTGATAGCATTAGAAGAATCTCATCACTCCTCAAAGGTACCTCCAGAATACTGTGAGAGAGATTTAATCAGCCTTGCTCTGGGGACCAGATCTGCCAGTAGAATTGGAGTTGGAAGAGTGAACTCACAGTCCATATCTATGAGAGATACCTTAAGCATGCCAAAAAAAATAAAAAGGCTTGTTTTTTTCAGCATTTATCAGCTACTTTACTTCTTCTGCAAATCCCCTTTAGGCACAGCAATGGTATCTGACAGAAGTCGTTTATTCCTCCTCTTTTTACAAATGGGAAAATGAGCTTACAGAGGCAAGGTGTTGTGGGAAAGGTCATACAGTGACAGATAGTGACAGATTAGGATTTCCCTGCAGGTCCTTTAGCAGTCCTCTTTCTACACACGAGGCTTTAAATATCAGTGGTCGGTGGTAGTGTTCCAGTGTTGCTTTAGAGTTGTCTTCTTCTTTTGTGCCAGAGCCAGTGTGATGTGCTAGAAATTCAATTCAATGTAGCAGACAGTAAATGGATCCTACACTTGTAATAGGTTCTGGGTATACCAAAAACAAAAACAACAACAAAAAAACCTGCTCCTGACTCAAGGAGCTTTCATAGGGCAAGCAATGGATATGAATGCAAGGGGTATCAGAACATGGAGTTTGAGTATTCAGAGCCTCCATCAGCCTATAGTCAAGGACAAGTCACTTTGCACTTCTAGAAGTCTCCGTTTGACTACCTATAAAATATTCATTCATTCTTCAAGCATCGAATAAGTTCCTACTTTGTACCAATTGCTATGTTTGGGGAGGGAAGATACAAAGAAAAAAATAAGCCCTTGCCTTCACGGAGCTCATATACTTTTGATTGAAAAGCAATCTTTATGCTTTCTCAATCTGTTAGGAAGAAAATATTTTTATGCCTTGTAAAGTGTTATTGAAGCACAAGTCGCTCTTGCCTCTGTGTGCCTAGTCTCCCTAAGTAAACGGTAAGCTCACCCCAAACAGAAACCATGTCTTCCCTCCTAGCACAGGAATGGGTATACAGTGGACCCTCTGTAGTCACTTGTTGAAGAACCAAAGAATGAAACAAGTGTAGGAAGAGAAGTGATTTTAAGTGGTCCCAAATCATTCAGGGCAATGAAGGAAATGTTGGTTCTGCTCTTGATTAGAAAACTTGATCATAAATCATGTCTCTGACTTGGGCTCCAGTTTTCCATTCTTTTTTGATGCAACTTATAATTTTTGGCATCCAGCCTCAAATAAAAGACAGCTAGCTTCTCAGTAGCGATTTCCCTGTAGCAGCAGCCCCTCCTTTTCCTTCACCATTTCCTCCCTTCCTCCCAGACATCCATGAAGAAAAAGACCAATTCTCAAATACCCTGCATTTAAGCTTCTCTGAGAAACTGATCTAGTAGACAAGGTTTGGTTTCCATCAGATGTAGGAAAAGGCATTTGTGTCTCCTAGATTAGGTTTTTTGTTTAGTTGTGTCCCTTTTTGAGAGTTATTATCCAGTGGACGTTTTGAGCCTTAGGGTCAAAGGATATAGGAATGGAAAGGATCTTAAAGAGCATCTAATCTAATCCCCTAATTTGAAAGGTGAAAAAACTGAGATCCAAGATTCAAAGTGACTTGCTTGCCTAATGTCCTAGAGGGAGCAGAGCCTAGATTCAAACTAAGGTCCTATTACTTTAAATTGAAAACATCTTTCCTTTCCTGGAGGCCATATCTTGAGAGCACCCAGCCACACTGCTCTCTCCCCACTTCTGACTTAACCCCTGACCTGCTCCACCACCTCAATGGTTGTTCGTCCTCACCCTGCCCCATTTAAGAGACTTCTCCCCTTACGGTACCTTCTTCTCCTAGTAGAATGCAAGCTCCTAGTACTAGGGAGACCATCTTGTTTTTGTATTGCTGTGCTCAGCATCATGCCTGACACTACTAAGTTTTTTATCTAGCTGGCTATTCATCCATTACACCATACCAATTTCTGATCTAATACATGCAACTTGTATTATAATAAAATAAAAACCTAAAGTCATGAAGAGTAGAGTTTTCTGATATATAAAATTTTATGCCTTTACAAAAGTTGGTATTAAAAAGCAGCAGATCTTGAACTCCCATCCACCTCTTCTAATACCCCAGGCAGCTGCCTACTTTGTCTATTCCTAGTCCTAACTCTGGTTTCTCCATTGCTGCTGAAAGCTTGTTTACACAGGGCAGCAGTGATGAGAATCTATAAATGAATGATTAAATGCATTAAAGAGGGCTAAGTGAATGAGCAATATCTCAATCCTGATGCTCTTCCCTCCCATTTGTTTCTTACTCTAGTATCTACTGAAAGTAGAAAATGGTGTTGTCTATGGATTCTGGGGAGAGAGGAGCAAAGAAAACTAGACTGGGCTGGAATATTGCTTTAGCCTGCAAAAGTTATATTCCCCAAATTGAAAGGGAAAAGGATGCTTATTTGTACAAGGCAGATTCACTGCCAGCTCCCAGAATCTAGGGCAGGAGATAGGCCAGGAAATAGGAAGTGAGGGTGAAAAGGAGGTAGACAGGGAGGTAAGATAGATATCTTAGAAGCTTAAAGATTTAATTAGGAAAAAATCTTGTTAATTAAGCTCTCAAATTAAGCTCTCAAATTAACTAAATTAAAAGAAATTAAATATTGTCATTGGACAAAGCTAATGTGAGAATTTGTTTCTCTTAGATAAACGTTTATAATAACATTCCTTATTTACAGCAAATATTTACAGTATTATATTATGTTACATAGTACATGTAAAAAAATAAATGGTAACAAAAAACAAATGGAAGGTTTTTTTATTTGATTCTGGAGGCAATAGGTGCCATTGGAGTTGATTGAATGGGGGGGGGTGATATGTCAGACCTGCATTTTAAGATCTCCACCTGTTTATTATATAACAGGTGGAGAATAGACTAGAATAGTGAGACTTGAAGCAGGGGGATCAACCAGAAGGCCATTTCAATAACCCAGATGAGGGACCCACCAGGGTAGTGGCAGTGTTGAGGGGAGCAAAGAAATAATATAACAGAGATATTACAAAGGTGGAATCAACAAGGCTTGGCAACAGACCAAATCAGAGGAGTGAGAGTAAGGGAAGAATTGTGGCTGACCCCTAGGTTTTGAGTCTTGGTGCTTTGGAAGGATGATTGTAGGCTTAACAGTAATAAGGACATTAAAAAGTAGGGAAAGAATGGGAAGAGAGAAGATATCAAGCTCAGCTTGGGGCATGTTAAGTCTAAGATGTCCTTGGGACATCTTAAAGAGGCAACTAGGTGACTCAGTGAATAGAGAGCCAGTACTAGAGATGGGAGGTTCTAGGTCCAAATCTGGCCTCAGACACTTCCTAGCTGGGCAAATCACCTAAGCCCAATTGCCTAGCCCTTACTGCTCCTCTGCCTTGGAATCAATAATTAGCATCAATTCTAAGACAGAAGGTTAGCATTTAAAAAATTGAATGCCCCTCAAATTCTCCCTTTTATTTGATCAAGCTGACCCATAAACAGTAGATCAAGATCAAAATCAGTCTAAGTTCCAGCACTGCCACTAGACATTGTGTGACCTTGGCCACTTAACCTTATTTCTCCTGATCTCAGGTTCTTAATATGTAAAATGAGGAGTTTCAAGTAGATGAGCTCTAAGACTTCAGCTCTATGATCTTTGACATCGTGCTCATTTCTCTTCACATCTCTACTTAACCTGCTGCATACCTAGAACACCCTTTTCTTCCTTCCACAGAGCTATAACTATCAGTACGCAAGTGGAACTTTGCCCCAAGGACATCCAAATGATTAAGTCTTCCTCACTACAATGAGTTCTTCATAGCAACCAACATGCCAGATTTAATCAGGACCTAAATATCCCCCAATCTCATTACTATGGTGCCTTCCTTGCTAGTCTTGCCTTCCCTCTAAAGTTTAGGATTTGACTGGTTCTATCCTGTACTGCTATATCCATGACTCTCCTCCATACACCTATCTGCAGCCTCCTCCATTCCAAATGCTTTTTTTGGTTTTTGTTTTTTGTTTAAATAACCCTTACCTTCTATCTTAGAATCAGTACAAAGTGTTGGTTTCAAGACAGAAGAGCAATAAGGGCTAAGCAATTGGTGTTAAGTGACTTGTCCAACGTCACACAGCTAGGAAGTAACTGAAGCCAGATTTGAACCCAGGGGCTCCCATCTCTAGTACTGGCTCTCAATCCCCTGAGCCACCTAGATGCCCCATACCCCCAATTGTTTTTACCCCACTTGAAAATATTCCTAGTTAAAGCTCTTCAAATTCACCTCTTCAAAACTTAACCATTCTTCAAGACTCAACAGGTCTTACCTTCTCCAACAAGCCTCCTCTGACTGCTCCCATCCACACAAATTTCTTGTCTTCACTAAACTTCTCTAGCACTTCTGGTCACTTCCACCCAAGACAGCAGTGTTTTTTAGTGTTACTTGATGTTTCATGTATATACATCTTCTCTCCCAACTGGATGCTCATCTTTTGAACAGTGTGTCTCTTCCTTTCCCTGTATTTTCCATAGAGTCAAACACACAATATTATGGAATAATAACTCTAAAGATGGAAGAAAACTTTTAGTCTTATTCCATTTTATAGTTGAGGAAAGTGAAACCTAGAGAATTTAAGTCATACAAATAATGACAGAAACAGAATTTGAATTGGGTCCTCCAAATACAGAGTTAATGCTTTTTTCCACTGTACCATGCTGCCTTCAAAGTTCAATAAATACTTTTTTGTTGATACATTGATTTAAAATTCATTGGAAATATCTCCCAGAAGTGATGCAGAGTGAAAGGAGCAGAACCAAAAGAACATTGCACACAGAGACTGATACACTGTGGTACAATTGAATGTAACAGACTTTTCTACTAGCAGCAATGCAACCCAGGACATTTCTGAGGGACTTATGAGAAAGAATAGCTATCCATATCCACAGAAAGAACTGTAAAAATGGAAATGCATTAGAAAAATATGTGATTGATTACATGGTTCGATGGGAATATGATTAGAGTTTTGGCTTTAAAAGATCACTCTACTGCAAATATGAATAACATGGAAATAGGTTTTGAACAATGATACATGTAAAACCCAGTGGATTTGCTTGTGACTTTTGGGAGTGGAGAGGGAAGAAAGATGGGAAAAATCATGAATCATGTAACCATGGAAAAATATTCTAAATAAATAAAATTTTTAAAAAAGAAAAATGAAATTATATTCATATCGTTTTTAGACGTGTCTTATCAGTTAAACTCCCAAGTATTTTATGATACTTGCAATAATTTTAAATGAAATTTCTTTCCTATCTTTTCCTGCTGGGTTTTACTAGTAATAAATAGAAATGCTGATGATTTTTGTATAAGAGGTTTTTACATGCCAAAACTTTACTAAAATTTGTTAATCATTTCAACTAGTTGCTTAGTTGGTTTTCTAAGTATACTGTTTTATAACATCCGCAGAGTGATAATTTTGTTTCCTCATTGCATAATCTTATTCTCCAGCTTCTTTTTCTTGTCTCATTGCTATAGCTAGCATTTCTAGTACAATATTGAATAATAGAATAATAATTCTATTGAAAAATAGAATTGAATAATAATTCTAGTACAATATTGAATAATAGGTAATAATGGACACCCCTGCTTCATTCCTGATCTTACTGGGATTCTAATTTGTCCCCATTATAATAATTCTTGCTCTTGGTTTTAGAAAGATACTACTTATCATTTTAAGAAAATGATAAAATGCTCAGGAGGCACCTAGGTTGCTCAGTGGTTTGAGAATCTGGCCTAGAGACAGAAGATTTTAAATTCAAATCTGGCCTCAGACACTTCCCAGCTGATTCAAAGATGGAAGGGAAGGGAAGGGAGAGAGAGAGAATGAAAAAGACAGACATAGAGAAAGTGAGAAAGACCATTATGCCTTTGCTTTCTAGTGTTTTTAATAGGCACAAGCTAACTTGGGAATGGATGTACAAGTTGTAGTACATCATTGTGACGGAATGATATTGTTTATAAGAAGTGATAAGCAAGATCATTTAAGTGAATTTTTTTCATAATGAAATTGATTGAATGATTCCAGGGATTTTGTAGATAATAATGTAGAATCAAACAATATTCCAGTCCCTGCAAAAATACCAAAAAAAAATTTTTTTAAGTAAGATAGCACAATTGTAATCAAAAGTGCTGAAGCTAAAAGAGGTTTCAGTTTAGTGAACAGTAGATCAATTATTCAGTTTTATAATAAACTTATTGGGGAAAGAGTTTGTGGATTGGTTTTATGTCTATTTGTTAATCTGTAAGAATCAATTGGTTGTACACCATTTACAGCAAAGAGTATTATATATTTGATTTTTTTTAAAAGAAATGACAAGTAAACTGATTTCAGAAAAACCTGGGAAATCTTATATGAACTGATGCAGAGTGAAGCAAGCAGAAACAAAAGAGCATTGTACATAGTTACAGCATTATGATAAGGATTATCAGTGATCAAAGACCTTGCTACTCTGATCAAGACCATGATCAAAGACAATTTCCAAAGGACCCATGATGAAAAATGCTATAAATCTCCAGAGAGGGAACTGATAAACTCTAAGCACATATTGAAGCATACTTTTTCTCTTTATTTTTTCTTTTGTGTCTATTTGTTTTCTTTTGCAACATGACTGACATGAAAATGTGTTTTGCATAACTTCACATGTATAATCAATCAATATCATATTGTTTGTCTTCTGGGGGGGTGAGGGAGGGGCAAAAGAGAAGAAGAAAATTTTAAAATAAAACTAAATTTTTTTAATTTAATTAGGAAACATTAAATGAAATAAATGTAAAATATATTAAAATAGGAATGAGCATTGTATTTTGTTGAGTTTTTCTGCACAATTGTTGACATAATTATGTTTTTTGTTTTTTATATGGTCAACTATGCCTATAGCTTTTCTGATTTTGAACCAGTCCTACATTCCTGATATAAATCCTACATGGTCCTAGTATATGATCTTTGTGATTGATTGCTATAGTCTCCTTGTTAGCATTTTATATTAAATTTTTCATCACATTAGGGAAATTGGCCTATAATTTTCTTTCTCTGTTTTTGCTCTTCCTGAGTTTGGTTTGATACTTTGATTTATTCATATATCTTGGTATTATAGGAGCACAGACTAGAAGCCAGGACACCTGAATCTGAATTCTAGTTTACTCACTAATCTTCCATGTCATTAAGCAATTAATTTCACTTTTTGGACCTATTTTCTCATCTCAAAAATGGGTATATTAATTTCTTCCCTGACTATCTCAAAGGTTGTTATGAGTATCAAATGAGATGTGTGCCAAAGTGAAAATGCTTTGGAATGAACTATGCCCTTCTCCCCTCTTCTCTGCCTAAAGGTGAAAGATTATGAACATGAAAAGAGGCATATGTTATCAGACATAGCTAATATGTTGACTTGTTTTACTTAACCCTACTTCTTTGTCACAAGATTGAGTTCTATAGGAGGAGAAAAGAGGTAAGGAAGCATCAGTGGAGACTGACAACATTGTAAAAAATCAAATATTTATTTTAAGACAAAAAAGAAAAAAGATTATAATGCACCCTGCAGATATATGGTATAATTGCAACTGAATGTTTTTTAGAAAAGCTAACATTTCTCTCAAAACTAATTTTTTTAAAACCTCTAACAATTAAGATTATAAAGAACAGGTGTATTTTTAAGGGAGCTTAAAAAGACCCCACTGCCCTGTTGGAAGCCTTCTATCTCACTAAGCATCTCCTCTTTCCCTAGCCCTAATTGGGGGATAATAATTGAGTCACTATGGAAAACAGCAACAGGGGCTTAGAGCAGCTGGAGACTAGGAGCACAAGAAACCTAATACCAAGCACAGCCTTTCCATTCTCACTAGAGCCAGCCAACAACTTGTCCTTCCCATCCTTCTAAGCAGTACCCTGAGGTTCCCTGCAAACACCTGGCTTCACAAAAACCTCCTAGAGAAGAGCAGACATGTGCCTGAGTCTTTTTAAAGATATTATCTTATTTTTTTCTCCAATTACATGTAAAAAATATTTTAAGTAATTTTTTAAACTTTAAATTCCAAATTCTCTTTCTCCCTCTCCACTTCCCTCCCTCATGCCTTCCCACCCCTGCCTGAGATAGTAAACAATCTGATATAATATATGCAATCATGTAAAACTTTTTACATATTAGTCATTTTGTGGAAGAGATCTCAAACAAAAAAAAGTGAAATATAGTAGGTTTTGGTCTGCATTCAGACTCTACCAGTTCTTTCTCTAGAGGCAGATAGCATTTTTTCCTCATGAATCTCTGAGATTGTCTTGAATCAGTGTATTGCTGAGAATAACTAGGAGATTCACAGTTGTTCAAAAAATATTTTTATTACTGTGTACAATGTTCTTCTGGTTCTGCTTATTTCATTTTGCATCAATTTAAATAGGTCTTTTCAAGTTTTTTTTCCAAAGTCATCCTGCTCCTCATTTCTTATCGCACAATAGTATTTCATTATAGTCATATACCACAACTTATTCAGCCATTCCCCAGTTGATATTCTTTTCTAACACACAAAAAAAAAAATCTGCAAAAAAATTTTTTTTAAAAACAGGTTTTTTTCCCTTTTTTTAATCACTTTTTGATACAGACCTAGTATCACTATTCTGGATCACAAGATATGTACAGTTTTAGAGACTTTTGGGGATAGTTCCCAATTGCTCTACATAATGATTAGATCAGATCACAATTCCACCAACATTGCATTAATATCCCAATTTTCCCACATCCCCTTCAACATTTATTGTTTTGCTTTTCTGTCATATATTGGCTAATCTGATAAGTGTGAAGTCGTCCACCGAGTGACAGAGCATTTTTTTTATATGACTATAGATATCTTTGATTTCTTATCTGAAAACTCGCTGGGGGCAACTAGGTGGCACAGTGGATTGAAAGCCAGGCAAAAGGTCTTAGGTTTAAATCTCTCTTAAGATACTTGCTAGCTATGTGTCCCTGGGCAAATCACTTAACCCACATTGCCTCGCCCTTACTGTTCTTCTACCTTAGAACCAATAAACAGTATTAATTCTAAGCCAGAAGGTAAAGATTTGGTTTTCTTAAAACTGTTTGTATCCTTTCACTATTTGTCCATTGAGGAATGATATATTTTTATCAATTTGATTCAATTTTTTTATATATTTGAAAAATGAGACCTTTATCAGAAATATTTGCTATAAAAAATTTTCCTGGGTTTCTCCTTTCCTTCTAATCTTGGTTGCATTGGTTTTGTTTGTACAAAACCTTTTTAATTTAATATAATCAGAATTGCTCATTTTATATCCTACTATGCTCTCTATTTCTTGTATGATGATAAGTTCTTCTCTTGTACAGAGATCTGATTGGTAAATTATCTCATGTTTCCCTAATTTGCTTATGGTATCACCCTTTATACTGAGATCATATACTCATTTTGATGTTATTTTTGGTATACCGTGAGATATTGGTCTAATCCCAATATCTTCTATACCATTTTCCAGTTTCCCAAACAGTTTTCATTAAATAGTGTGCTATTGTCCAAAAGCTTGGGTCTTTTGATTTATCAAACACTAAATTACTATGTATGCGTATCTAATCTGTTCCATTGATTCTTGGCTCTATTTTATCCCTCAGTCTTTGCCTGGATGTAAGGACACAACTGTCCCTCAGCATTAACTCAAGTATTCCAGCAATCTACTCTTAAAACCCGAAAGGTTATGGAGAAGTTTATTTTGGGGCATTAAACTTTTTTAAAATATGATTTTAAAACCTCTGTTCATTGAAACACCGTAACACTATTGAATTGTGTTTTCCCCTTAAAATTATTTCTGAGAGATAAAATAGGGCAATGGGTAAAGAACTAGCTTCAAGGTCAGAAAAACCTGCATTTAAGATGCTTGATCCTCACAGGCTATGTGAATCTGACTAAATTATTTAACTTTTGCATGATCCAGGCATCTCTCCCAGACAAAAATTAAATAGAGGGAGTTTCCCCATCAGTCACTGCCAATACCCATGATACAACCATAGATACACTGCCCTTACTGACACAGAGGCATATTCTGACCCATCTCTTCCACATCCACCCAGAAGGGCCTCAGATGAGCAGAGGCCATGGTCTTAATAGAACCCTCTTCAGTTTGAGGCGCTAAAGAGAAGTAGTTACAGAAGTTCTTGTCAGAAGAACAAAGTCAGGATACCAGAAGGAACAGCCCAAAATCAATCTTTAACTGAATGTTATGAATTAAAATTAACAAGAAGCTCTGGAAGTGAGCTAATAAAATGTCCCTCTCTCTCATCTTTGTAGAGGTAGAGGACTATGGGTGTAGAATAGTGTCTGAATACAAATATACACAGTATAGTAGGTTTTAGTAAACTGCTAGTTTATTTCTTTTTTTTTATTCTTTGTTATGAGGAATACTTCATTGGATTTGGGAACAGTGAGGGATACATGTAGAATTAAAGATGATGCAAAAATAACTTATAGCAAAAAAAATTTAATTAAAGAAACCTGAGTCTGAGTCTTTAAGCCAAATGGGCCCAAGTTGGGAAGTTGTCAGAAGTCAAAGCAAAAGCAAAAGCAGGAACCACTCTGAGGTCTGAAAGAAGACAAGTAAAAAGCAAGATCCAGTCTTCAAACTGTAAGGGTTTGATGCCAGACCAAAAACAGGATATGGAGCTGAATATTCTTTTGGTCTGTAGATACATGCATTTCTTTATAAGCAAGTTTAAATAATATCTGGAATTTTCCTCTAGTTTCTTTTTTGTGATCACTTTTTAATTACCTTATGTTATTTTTTACATCATAATCATTCCCTCTGTGCCCTTTCTCACTTCACCCCTATTCCATCCTTGAATTATCTTTGTAACAAAGAAAAAAAAGCAAGTAAAACCAAATTTTACAGTACCTCTCTAACAACCACATCAGGTATCCATAGTTGCCAGACCTCTAGATAGATGCTTGTGTGTATTTGTGTGTGGTTGTTGTTATTGTTTAGATTATTGTAGTCATCATACATATGGTTCTTCTGGTTCTATTTCTCTGTGATTTGGTTCATACAAGTCTTCTTGTGTTTCACTGAAATTCCTCATCTTTGTTTTTCTTATTTCATGGTAATATTCCATCACATTCGTTTTCCACAATAATCTCAGTAGTTACCCAAGATGATGGGTATTCATTTCATTTCCAGATTTTTTTCTTTTTTACCATGAAAAAGTATTGCTCTACCTTTTCTTTTATCTTTAACTTCCTTTGGGTTTGAAGTACATGCCCATTAGTATAATGTGGGGTAAAAGGATATAAACAATTGAATAACTTTTTTTAAACCCTTACCTTCTGTCTTGGAGTCAATACTGTGTATTGGCTCCAAGGCAGAGGAGTGGTAAGGGCCAGGCAATGGGGGTCAATTGAATTGCCTAGGGTCACACAGCTGGGAAATGTCTGAGGCCACATTTGAACCTAGGACCTCCCGGCTCTAGGCCTGGCTCTCAATCCACTGAGCTACCCAGCTGCCCCTAAATAACTTTTTAATTCAAGTAATTCCCAATTGTTTTTCAGAGCACTTGTTTCAATTTCACAATACTGCCAAAATATGTTAATGTCTCTGACTCACTACAGTCTACCAGCATTGATTATTTCTATCCCTTATTATCTTTGCCAACTCTAGTTTCTTCTGAAATCCCTTTAGCTTGAGGCCCTTTTACCACTCTGATTCTTGTTCATGGCAATAGCAGTCAACTTAGACTGATACAGGTGATATTAAATCCAGATTTACCCTCAAATACTTAGTGATTCAATGTTAGGGATTAGAAATCTATTTAGAATAACTGACTGTCCTAACTATATAATTCAATGATCCTGTGGAGATCTAATCACAAACAGAGTCAATCTATTCTACATGGTGGAGCCAATTATTGTCATTGCTTCAATACCAAAAAGTTCTGGTTCTAAAAAAAAAAAGTTCTGGTTCTGCTACTTACTCCCTGTGTGATCTAAGGCAAATCAATTAAAACTCTCTGCACTATGTTACAGACAAAAGAGTGGTTGCCATAAACTGTGTCTGTGAAAATATGGTTTCAAGACTTTGAATTGACCAAACTATAAAGATAATCTTTAGCATCTTGATTTAAATCAAAAATAAGTGGTCGCCTTGGGGAAAATTCCCAAATATGAAATACCCAAGTCAGCTGGGTTTTATGGAGATTTTAATTAATATAAATGAAGGAATTAAGGAAAAGGAGAGAGACAGAGTAAGAGGAAATAATGGGAAAAGGCTAGGGCCTAGGCCAATGGCCTAGGCCTTTCTTTTTTAAGAAACTAAGTCAGTCTTTAATCACTCACCACAAGATCTTTCCAAGCAAAACTCTAGTGTTCAGAGAGACCCTCCAGTTCAGCTCCTGAGCTCAACTAAGTTCAGCCACGGAGAGAGAGCAGCTCTCAGTTCCTGACCTCCTTTTAAAGAGAATTTTCTCCTATGTCACCTCCCCTAAATTTTCACATCTACCAATCACAGTAGACATTTTCCAAAGGACTGACCATTCTTAACTCACATCTTGTTATCACCTTCTTAATTCACATCTTGTTATCCCCTTCTTAATTCACATCTTATCACCTTCTCTGGGTAGACTAAAACTTCTGAATAATTAACATCTCTTTGCTAAGCTTGCCCTCTTAGTGATTAATTTGATCTTCATAGGTACTTAGCACCCTTTTTGTATTTGATCTAAAAATAGACCTAGCTTAAGGGCTTTTGCCTCACTATAAGTATGAGTTAAGTACTTTTTCATTGTTCAGTAAGGAGTTTACAACTTTATCTTTCCCTAAAGTATGCGTAAGTATGGGTGGAGTAATGTAAAGTTCTCACATACATTCCTGACTAAGTACCTCCATTGTTTAAAATGGGGGATAGCTTTAACCAAACGTTCTAAGGTAGAGTCTGAGAAATTTTAAGATTCACAATCCCCCCTGATGATCATTGGGAGACTAGTCTCCCCATTGATCATTTATCATAATCATCTTGTAGTCCTAAACACACTTCTAACTATAGATGTATACAACATTCAATTTTCTTAAGAGGAAATTAGAGTAGTGAGGGAGGAATAGAAAAGAAAGAAAGCAAAACCAATGTTTTGTTAGGCTCATTGATAGAAAGCCAAATTAGGGGCAGTCCCTTTTGGAATAAAAGTGTACATTTACAATAAATGTTCAATCAAACTTCAGTTCACTCAACCATATCCAAAGTTTATTCTTGATATTCTTGATGTAGTGTAGGTTTTCTGGCATCTTTCTGTGACAGTTCATTCTCTGGATATTCTCTGGATTTAGGAGTTATCAAGCTTCTTCCTTGAAGATCTTTTCTCGAACAAAATAAATCTTGGATTTTATATTAAAATACAATCTCAAACAAAAAATCAAAAATCTTGGATTTTAAATTAAAATACAACTACAAGCAATAAATGAATGCCCGAAGAAAAAACTCAAAGATTTTTTAAAAGAAAATAAAATGAGCTAGATTACGTAAGTCCTTTCCAACTCTAAATTCTCTGATTCTACAAGTACTATGGGGGAAATCTGTTTGAATCATTACTGTTTGAAGCAAGGATTGCTATTGTTGTTGTGGTTGTTGTTCAGAGGTTTTTTAGTTTTGACCAGCTCTTCTTAATGTCTTTTGAGGTTTTCTTCGCAAAAATACTGGAATAGTTTGCCATTTCCTTCTCCAGATTATTTTACAGATAAGGAAAATGAGGCAAACAGTGTTAAGTGACAGGGTTAAGTAACAGGGTCACCCAATTAGTGTCTGAGTCCATGTTTGGAAGATGAGTCTTCCTGACTCCAGGCCTGGCACTCTATCCACTCTATCCAGGCTTCAAGGATTAAAATGCTGTCAGATTGTAGTATGGAATTCTCCAATTAGAACTGCTTATGCTAAGTAGTGGAGACCCAAGAGAAAATGAAATCAGTGAAGGTCGAGGGCTTAGGTATCTATGAAATGTTAAATGAATCTAGCAGGATCAGCCTTACCTGCTAGTACCAATCATGAAGCCCTCTAAGAATCTGGGCAGCCAGAACTTGGAAAGATGCAGCAGACAAATTTAGATAAACAAGAATAAAAATTATAACTTATATTTATCTACTATTCCAAGGTTTACAAAGCATTTATATAAGGTATATCATTTGAGCCTCAGAACAGCCCTATGAGGGGAAACATTATAAACCCTCTTTTATAAATGATAAAGCTGAGCAATTAAATGACATGGTCACAATCATTGATCTAGTAAGTAAGATCTAGTAAGTAACCGTTCTTCTGCCTTGGAACCAATACATAGTATTGATTCTAAGATGGAAAGTAAAGGTTGGGTTTTTTTTTTTAATACTATTATGCTTTCAGAAAAACTTGGGTAGATTTATATGAACTTATGCAAAGTAAAGTGAAAAGAACCAGGAGAACATTGTATACAGTCATAACAACATTGTAACAATGACTAGCTGTGAAAGAAAGCTTCTTTGATGAATAGTAGTAGTAGTCTCTCGGTAACCGAGGATGATGTTTGTCTTTGTGCGCTTTCATCTGTGATGTAGATGAGTGTGCACAAAGGCACTTGTGCGTGAAGGAGATTTAAGTGGAAAAGCCGATGCACAGAGACAGTCCCACTCTCTCGGCATTGGAAGCCTGGGTCCTTGGTACGAAAAGTCGTTACACCTGGAGACTTCCTCAGCTGCATTGGATGGCCGTGTTGTCTTTTGTGCTCCAACATGCCCTAAGCACTCCACAGTGCCTTGCTGCATCGCCATCTCAGCCGTTGAACCTTCTTGTTGGTTTCTTCCTCCTGTTCCACCGAAACAGTCTTCACATGCTGGGTGAGCAAAGCCTTAGTTCACCAGGGGTCGACAACCCGATGGTTACCCTCACAAGGTTTAGCCAGCCTGTCGAAGCCGTTGCCCAGGGTGTGGACGCTGCCGCATGCTAGCAGCTACTGGGAGCCACAAGTGAGAGCTGGGTGTCAGGTGGGGGTCAGAGGCTGGAGAGCTGCCCTAGGAGGGCATGACAAGCTCTCCATACCAGAGATACTACTCCTCCCTGAACAACCCATACATCCCATTATTTGATGAATACAATGATACCAAGTCTCCAATGGACCCACTTTGAAAAATGTATCTACCTCCAAAAAAAAGAACTATTGAACTCTGAATGCAGATTGAAGCAAACTTTTTTTCACTTTGCTTATTTTTCTTGCTTTTTTTGCAACATGGCTAATATGGAAATATAATTTGTATGACTTTACATGTATAATGTGGGTGAAGGAAAGGATGGATGGAGGAAGATATTTAGGAGCCCTAATTTTTTGAGGAAGAAGAAAAGAATGAGAGTGTGAGAAAGAAACGAAGAGGAAGAAAGGAAGAAAGAAAGGAAGGAGGGAAGAAGGAAGGAAGGAAGGAAGGAAGGAAGGAAGGAAGGAAGGAAGGAAGGAAGGAAGGAAGGAAGGAAGGAAGGAAGGAAGGAAGGAAGGAAGGAAGGGAGGGAGGAAGGAAGGAAGGAAGGAAGGGAGGGAGGGAGGGAGGGAGGGAGGAAAGGAGGGAGGGAGGGAGGGAGGGAGGAAGGAAGGAAGGAAGGAAGGAAGGAAGGAAGGAAGGAAGGAAGGAAGGAAGGAAGGAAGGAAGGAAGGAAGGAAGGAAGGAAGGAAGGAAGGAAGGAAGGAAGGAGGGAAGGAAGGAAGGAAGGAAGGAAGGAGGGAGGGAGGGAGGGAGGGAGGGAGGAAAGGAGGGAGGGAGGGAGGGAGAGACTTCCATTACTCACTAACTCTTCACTTTCTCAGTCACCCTATATTCTTTTTTTGCCCTGAAGATCAATAGCTATACATAAGAAGTCAAACTATTAAAAAAAAGTCCTTCAAATCCCTTCAGCCAACAAGCAGCAATAAATAATGAAAATGAAGAAGCTGAACAAAGGGGTAGAGACAATAGTGGCTATGGTCAAGGACAATCTGCCATCACCTCTCTTGTTACAGTTGAGATTTCCCTAGTTTGTACAGATTGTCCAAGAAAACACCAAGGAAAGATCTTCGTATACCCACTGCAATTCTTTCTCTATGAGCCAGTTAATGTGAACTAGCAGTATGGTAGAGTAGAAATGGTACTTAGTTTGGTATAGGATGGGCTGCATTCATATCCCAGGTCCTCCATTTACTACTTGTATGATCTTGGGCAAGCTCTTACACACACACCCAACTCAACTCCCTCATCTGTAAAATAAAGAAGTTAGACAAAATGATCTCTAAGGTCCTTTCCAGCTCTTCATCTTTGACCCTGACATTCAATTTCCCACACCATGTATTATCACTTAACTGCTTCCTAAATGTTTCAGTACACATACAGAGAACAGGTGTGACCAGGACACTTTCTTGAAAAGGCAATTTTTAAATCCCACACTGAGACATTTTCAAAGAATACAGTCAGTTTTACATCTAGAAACTGAAACCTGAAACCAATTAGATACATTCTGGGATTTCTGTCGAAAGAGCCCCAGCAGGAGAGAGATAGAGGTTGAAACCAGAACTGTTAGAGCAGAGACCCATCAAGGTATCACAATTTGTATGGGATAAAAAGGATTTCAGATAGGGGGCAGAGGCAAAATTTAACATATAGGATTAAATTTTGGTCATCCTTAGAGCCCACTAAACTAAACTTATAGTCAGCTATGAGCTTGATTTCAAGTAACTGGTCTCTCTACAATTCTACATCCCACCAGTGCAGGCTGTCTCCTGCTTAGTTCAGTCCTGGCAAAAGAATATAAGTGAAATATTCATTCCCTCATAAAGTGCTGACTCAGAGAAGACACACTAGTTCTTTCACTCCCTCTCTGGGAAGGCTCTGTAGCTCATACAACCAAGGAAATTCTGGGAGGTTGTATGTCAAAGTAGGGAGTGTGTGCTTGAAGAGGATGAAAATAAAGATTCTAAGAAGCCTTGGGACTTTCATTCAGTAGGACACATTGTGGGACTTCAGCTGGAATCTACAAGAAAGTCCTATGTTATCACTCACTTGGTCTATTCCATAACTTCAGGTTGTAAAAACTATGACATCTTTGAGATTAACTTGAGATCCCCATGGGGTGCTGTTTACCAAACATCAGAGGGCCTACTGGCCAATAAAAGAAAGAAAGAAAAGAACAGAGAAGGCTGGGCATATAGCCCTTTAAAAGCTTGGCTGATGCCCAGCCTGGGGTTTTTTATGATCCAACTGGAAAAGGGTAAATCACAGTCCTGATCTAGCCCTGATGGAAATGGGTTCAGAGACCTCCTCCCCTCTCCCATGCTCATTAGTCCTAATTGAAGCTTTGCTCTGAGCTGCCCCAAACTAAGGGTCTTGGTGTATAATTGACAGTAATTGCTGGCAAGCTAGCTACTTATGTAACAAATGGGCTTTTGTCAGAGACACTGTGGTCAAAAACCAGCTCTATGATGGAGAGAGAAAAGAGCAATCTTCTTGCTGGCTCCATTCCAACCAATAGAATGCTTCTAATAGCCCTATTTGGGACCAGCACTTCGTTAGGAATGAAGAATGATAGGATGCTAGAGCTTGAAGGAGCATTGAGTCTCATAGATGTTGAGAGAGATTTGATTGAAGTCACATAGCTAATTAGTGGTATAACTACTATTAAAACCCAGAATTCCTAATACTTAGTCAAGGACTGTTTCCATATAGCACATTGTTCAAAGAAAGCATGTCTCAGGAAGCAATATTGGCGGGAGCGGGGGCAAGAGGAGAGAAAAGTGAAAGCTAGAAACAAATTAGAAAGCTTAGGTTCAGATCCCACTAAACTTGCTAATATATGATACTAATTAAGACAACTAATTCAAATAAATTCAATAAACATTTATGTTCCATGTACCATGCTAGAACCTACATCTACCAAAAAAAAAATTATCTTTGCCCTTGTGGAGTTATATTCTATCACTTAACCTCTCTGATCATCAGTTTCCCTATTGATAAAATGTGGATAATGATGTTTAAATTAACTTCCTCACAGAATAATTGCAAGGGAAGTGATTTGCTATGTTTTCCCCCAAAGGGTTGAATTTTTAATTTATTATTTCAATTAGCAAGTATTTAATGACTTTTCATTCTCCTTTCCATACCCTTCCATTGGGGAGAGGGGGGAAAGCAACAATAAAACTTTTGTAATAACTATGCTTTGGCCATTAAAAATTCTCACATTGGCTATGTCCAACCATCTGTCTCACCCTGCATTCTTTTTTTTTTTTTAAACCCTTACCTTCCGTCTTGGAGTCAATACTGTGTATTGGCTCCAAGGCAGAAGAGTGGTAAGGGCTAGGCAATGGGGGTCAAGTGACTTGCCCAGGGTCACACAGCTGGGAAGTGGCTCAGGCCAGATTTGAACCTAGGACCTCCCGTCTCTAGGACTGGCTCTCAATCCACTGAGCTACCCAGCTGCCCCCCTCACCCTGCATTCTTAATGTATCACCTCACTGAAAGGATATGGCTAGCATAGTTCATTGTTTGTTCTTAGCTATCATTTTTGGCCCTTGCATTGATCAGAGTTCTTAAATCTCTCAATGTTATTTGTCATTACAATATTGTTGCTAGAGTAAAATTGCTCTCTAGGTCCTTCGCACTTAACTCTTTTTTAGTTTTAATTTTATCTGATCCCATCCTTTATGATAAAATGGTACCCCATTACGGCAATACACCATTATCTGTTTAGTCCAATTGACAGTTATTCCTTTAGTTTCCAATTCTTTTGCTAAAATAGAAAGTTGTTCAGGCCTTTCAGGTGTGTCAGATTCTTCATGACACCCCATTTGGGATTTTCGTGGAAAAGATACTGGAGTAGGTTGCTATTTCCTTCTCCAACTCATTTTACAGATGAAGAAATTGAGACAAACAGGATTCAGTGACTTGGCCAGGGCCACACAGCTAGTTAGTAGCTGAGGCTGGATTTAAGCTCAAATCTTCCTGATTCTAGGCCTGGCACTATCACAGCAACACCTACCTGCTCTAAAACAGAAAAAGCTGTTACAAATATTCTCATGCACATATATGAATCCTTTCCTTCTCTCTTTGATCTTTTTGGAGACAAGCTTAGTAGTAGTGGTGTAAAGGATTTTGATGTTATACATACTCTAACCAAGTAGTATCTGCCTAGCTGTAAATTACAGGTAGGCATAAATAGATATCTCTAGTCCCCTTTACCCTTCCTTCTTGATTCTTCTCAGGAGGAAAGGCAGGATATTGGGGCAGGGTGAAAGTAAGAGGATGGAGCCAAATCTATTGGTCATCAACTGGTAAAAAGAAGGAAGGAGTTGAAATCGTGATACTTGACAAAGCCAAAGTAAAAATAAATCTAGTCAAAAGAGATAAGGAAGGTAATTACATCCAGATAAAAGGCAATGTAGACAATGAGGAAATATCAGTACTCAACATGTATGCACCAAATGGCATAGCATCCAAATTTCTAAAGAAGAAGCTAGTAGAGCTCAAGGATGAAATAGATGGAAAAACTATACTAGTGGGAGATGTGAACCTTCCTCTTTCAGAACTAGATAAATCAAACCAAAAAATAAATGAGAAACAGGTAAGAGAAGTGAATGAAATCTTGGAAAATTTAGAATTAGTAGATATTTGGAGAAAAATAAATAGGGACAAAAAGGGATACACCTTCTTTTCAGCAGCATGTGGTACATTCACAAAGACTAACCATGTATCAGGGCATAAAACATGGCAAACAAGTACAAAAGAGCAGAAAAATGCAACCTTCTCAGACCACAATGTAATGAAAATAATAATTAGTAAGGGTACATGGAGAGGCAAATCAAAAATTAATTGGAAATTAGGCAATACAGGTTAGTTAAAGAACAAATAATAGAAGCAAATAATAATTACATTGAAAAAATAACAATGATGAGATATCCTTTCCAAATCTCTGGGATGCAGCCAAAGTAATATTAAGGGGGGAAATTTATATCCTTGAGTTTATATTTTAACAAATTAGGGAAGGCAGAGGGCAATGAATTGAGCATGAAAATTAAAAAACTAGAAAGTGAACAAATTAAAAATCCTCAAATGAAGACTAAATTAGAGATCCTAAAAATCAAAGGAGAAATTAATGAAATTGAAAGTCAAAGAATTATTGATTTAATAAATAAGACTAGAAGCTGGTACTTTGATAAAAACAAATAAAATAGACAAAGTACCAGTCAGTCTAATTAAAAAAAGGAAAGAAGAAAACCAAATTGACAGTATCCAAGATGAAAAGGGAGACATCACCTCTAATGAAGAGGAAATTAAGGCAATCACTAAAAATTATTATGCCCAATTATATGGCAATAAATATGGCAATCTAGGTTATATGGATGAATATTTACAAGAATATAAATTGCCTGGACTAACAGAGGAAGAAATAGAATACCTAAAGAAAAAAAATCACCAAGTCCTGATGGATTCACAAGTGAATTCTATCAAACATTCAAAGAACAACTAATCCCAATACTTTACAAACTATTTGACAGAATAAGCAAAGAAGGAGTTCTACCAAATTCCTTTTATAACACAAGTATGTTACTGATTCCAAAGCCAGGCAGGTCAAAAACAAAGAAGGAAAACTATAGATCAATCTCCTTAATGAACATAGATGCAAAAACTTAAATAATATACTAGCAAAAGACTCCAGCAAGTGATCACAAGGGTTATTCATTAGGATAAGGTAGGATTCATACCAGGAGTGCAAGGATGGTTCAATATTAGGAAAACCATCCACATAATTGACCATATTAACAAGCAAACCAACAAAAATTACATGATTATCTCAATAGATTCAGAAAAAGCCTTTGACAAAATACAACTCATTCCTTTTGAAAACACTAGAAAGCATAGGAATATAAGGACCTTTCCAAAAAATAATAAACACTATATGTCTAAAACCATCAGGAAACATCATCTGCAATGTGGATAAACTAGAAGCCTTCCCAATAAGATCAGGAGTAAAACAAGGATGCCCATTATCACCTCTATTATTTAACATTGTACTAGAAACACTAGCAGTGGTGATTAGAGAAGAAAAAGAAATTGAAGGTATTAAAATAGATAATGAGGAGACCAAGCTATCACTCTTTGCAGATGATATGATGGTTTGGTTAGAAAGTCCTAGAGAATCATCTATAAAGTTAGTTGAAATAATCATCAACTTTAGCAAAGTTGCAGGATACAAAATAAATCCACATAAGTCATCAGCATTTCTATATATTTCTAACACATCTCAGCAGCAAGAATTAGAAAGAGAAATTCCATTTAAAGTCACCCGAGACAATATAAAATACTTAGGAATCTATCTGCCGAGACAAACACAGGAACTATATGAACACAACTACAAAACACTCTCCACACAATTAAACCTAGATCTAAACAATTGGAAAAACATTGATTGCTCATGGGTAGGATGAGCTAACATAATAAAAATGGCAATCCTATCCAAATTACTTTACCTATTTAGTGCCATACCCATTGAACTACCAAAAAACTGTTAACTGAATTAGAAAAAAAAACATAACAAAGTTCATTTGGAAGAAGAAAAGATCAAGGATATCCAGGGAAATCATGAAAAAAAAAAATGCAAAGGAAGGTGGCCTAACAGTACCAGATCTTAAAATGTACTATAAAAAATGATCATCAAAACAATATGGTACTGGCTAAGAGACAGAAAGGAGGATCAGTGGAATAGACTTGGGGAAAATGACCTCAGCAAGACAATCTATGATAAGCTCAAAGATCCCAGTTTTTGGGACCAAAATCCACTCTTTGATAAAAACTGCTGGGAAAATTGGAAGACAGTATGGGAGAGATTAGGTTTGTATCAACATCTCACACCCTACACCAACATAAATTCAGAATGGGTGAATGACTTGAATATTAAGAAGGTAAATATAAGTAATTTAGGTAAACACAGAATAGTATACATGTCAGATCTTTGGGAAAGGCAAGATTTTAAGACCAAACAAGAGTGAGAAAAAAATCACAAAATGTAAAATAAATAATTTTTATTACATCAAATTAAAAAGGTTTTGTACAAACAAAACCAATGCAACCAAAATTTGAAGGGAAGCAACAAATTGGGAAACAATCTTCATAACAAAAACCTCTGACAAAGGTTTAATTACCCAAATTTATAAAGAACTAAATCAATTGTACAAAAAATCAAGTCATTCTCCAATTGATAAATGGGCAAGGGACATGAATAGGCAATTTTCAATTAACAAAATCAAAAGTATTAATAAGCACATGAAAAAGTGTTCTAAATCTCTTATAATCAGAGAGATGAAAATAAAAACAACTCTGAGGAATCACCTCACACCTAGCAGATTGGCTAACATGACAGCAAAGGAAAATAATGAATGCTGGATGGGATGTGGCAAAGTTGGAACATTAATGCATTGCTGGTGGTGTTGTGAATTGATCCAACCATTCTGGAGGGCAATTTGGAACTATGCCCAGAGGGTACTAAAAGACTGTCTGCCCTTTGATCCAGCCATAGCACTACTGGGTTTGTACCCCAAAGAGATAATAAGGAAAAAGAAGTGTACAAGAATATTCATAGCTGCATTCTTTGTAGTGGCAAAAAAATTGGAAAATGAGGGGATTCCCCTCAATTAGGGAATGGCTGAACAATTTGTGGCATATGTTGATGATGGAATACTATTGTGCTCAAAGGAATAATAAAGTGGAGTAATTCCATGGGGACTGGAACAACCTCCAGGACATGATGCAAAGTGATAGGAGCAGAACCAGTAGAACATTGTACACAGCGACTGATACACTATGGTACAATCAAATGTAATATACTTCTCCATTAATGGCAATGCAGAGGTCCTGAACAACCCAGAGGGATCTATGAGAAAGAACAATATCCACATTCAGAGGAAAAACTGTGGGAGTAGAAACACAGAAGAAAAACAACTTCTTGATTACATGGGTCAATGGGCATATGATTGGGAATATAGACTTTAAGTGAACATCCTAGTGCAAACATTAACAACATGGAAATAGATTCTGATCAAGGACACATGTAATACCCAGTAGAATTGCATGTCGGCTACAGGAAGTGTTGGGGGAAGGGAGGGAGGGAAGGAATGATTCTTGTAACCAAGGAATGGTGTTCTAAATTGACTAAATAAAAATTTTTTTAAGTATCTGGAAAAAAAAAAAGCAAATCCCAATACAAAGATGGAGAGTAGGTATGCAAATTAGGAGTTGTTGATGTTCTTCTGGTGGACTTCTTTTGTATTACTATGCTTAGGAGTTTTCCTCAAGCTGGTAATGTCTTCCTCTCCTTCATACACATCCCTCAATGTCCTCCCAATCATGTCGTGGCCAATATGAATCTTCCCTACATATATTTGGTCCAATCCTGCTTCTTTTCCTATCTTTGTTTTCTATAATGATATTTCTCCCTTCCCTATAAATATATCTTGAATTGTGATGTTGGGATACAAGCATATTGGCTTTATTGTCCTTAATGTGAAAACAGTTGGTTGTGGTTATCTTTGCAGATCTTTCCCTTTTTCCTTCTGTCTTCCATCCAGTTTCATCCTTAAGGGTCCTTGAAATGATTGCTAGTTTCCTCATTTAGAAAAGGTGGGGCAATGACATTTGCATACCTTCCTCACTGGATTGTTGTGTGATAAAAGCATTCTGTAAGCCTTAACCTGGTATGTAAATCTGAATTTAAAAAATAGCTATTTTATGTGTGTAAAATCACACCATATTATCTAGGATTCTATTCCAGAAGTCTATATCCCTCACATCCAGGAAATTCTGCCTAATTCCCATTTGCTTCTCTTCAAGTTTATTTCTCTTCCTGTACTCTTGAGCCACTTCTCCAAAGCTTTACTGCTGCCCTAAACACTTCATCCACTGGATCACAACACAAAACAACACAGTACAACAGTGATTGTTTGGTTAAAAACATTTTCAGGAGAATTTGTTTTGAAGTCAGAAGGAAGAGTAGCAGATGCCCCACATCTGCTTGTTAAACTACTTACCATCTCTGGTCATAGCAAAACACCCTCTAGAAAATGATCACACTTTGAGGAACAATAGTGTCACAGTAAGTGTTATGATTTTGTGTGCCAAAACACATACTTAACTTAAAATGCTGGCAAGGAGCACTGGCTTGAGAGTCAAGGCAACTGAGTCCTAATACAGCTGCTAATTATCTATGTGACTCAGTCAGATAATTTCAGCTCCCTGAGACTCAGTTTCCTCATTTGGAGAATAAAGGATTAAACTATATGACTTCTTTTATTTTTATCTTTTAATCACCTTTATTTTCTGTCTTAGGATAAAAAATCAAGTATTGGTTCGAAGGCAGAAGAATGGTAAGGGCTAGACAATAGGGATTAAGTGACTTGCCTGGGGTCACACAACTAGGAAGTATCTGAGAACAGATTTGAACCCAGGAACTCCCATCTCCAGGTATGGCTATTTATCCTCTGCCCCAGACTACTTGATTTTTAAAATTCCCATGTAATTCTAAGATCTAACTGTTCCCTCACAAATATTTCCTGACCTACTTCAGTAAAGTCTGATGTTTCCAACATTAAAGTCACTCTTTTGATTAAAAGCCATATAAAATGCAAATGTTACCTGCAGAAGGTATCATATTAATCTATATGCTTCTATTTATTTACTATGTGAATTAGTTTCTTAGTTTTAGTTCTGTTTTGAAAGGGTTGCAAGTGGAGAACTGCTTGAGGCAATAATGTGGCACAGTTAATAGAGTATCAAGCCTGGAGTTAGGTGGACCTGGGTTAAAATTTGGCCTCAGATACTTCCTAGCTATATGACCCCTGGATTAGTCACTCAACCCTCTTTTGCCTAGACCTTGCCCTTCTCTCTGAAGAGTTACTAAGACAAAAATTAAGAACTTAATAAAAGAAAAGAAAGTGAGGAGTTGGAAACTTGAGGCACTCTCTGGAGAAGATAGACCTGAGATTTTACTACATAGATTGATGAACTAAACCAGTGATGGTGAACCTATGGCATGGGTGCCAAAGATGATACATAGAACACTTCTGTGGGCAAGCAGCCACCCTGCCCCCAGAGTTCATTACTAGAAGGGGGTGCAGAACTGCTACCTTCCCCCTCTCCACCACACCTGATGACATTTTTTTTACATCCTCCACCCCTCTGCCCAGCAGTCCAATGGGATTGCATAGGGGTAAGGTGGGCAGCTCACAAGAGGCAGAGCTAGAAGGGAGTAGAACATTCAGGCCACTCCCCTCCCCCCTCTACACACCCTGAGGACATTCCTCATGTCACCCACCCCTCCGCCCAGCAGTCCAATGGGAGTTTCCTCCCTCCCATGTGCTGGGCAAGAGGGGACAGGGCATGCTGGGCACTCTGTGGCAGGAGGAGCACAGCACTTGGTCTCAGGGGATGGGGTGGGGGTGGGGCTTAGTACTCCTCTCTACAAGGTTCACCATCACTGCACTAAACCCAAGTAATTGTGGTTTAGAAGAAAGAAATGTGGAAAGGGAGGGGAAGGGTACTGAACAAGGATGTGGGAGAACAATGAAATTAACCCTCACTGACTTAACAAAGAACTAACACTGGGTGGGGAAAGATCAAAAGAGAGAAGAAAGGGAAGGAAGGAAAGAGGAAGGATCAAGTGAAAGGAACAAAAGAAAAAGGAAGAAAGAGAGAAAAGGTAGGAGTCAGAGGAAGGAAGGGGAGAAATAATCTGTTTTCTTGAGTGCTAAAGAAGACATGAGAAATAATACACTGTCTCTTGAGGAAGTGGATCTTGAACGGATGTCTACGAGGCATGAAGAAGAGAGTATTGACCTTATAACCAAGTTTATAATCCTGCCTCAGATACTTCCTACCTGTGGGAACTTGTACAAGTCACCTAAATTCTCTCAGTCTTAGTTTCTTCATCTGCTAAATGAAGATAATATAGCACAATCCTCAATGTGAGATAGCATATGTAAGATAACATATATCAACTGTTATATAAATGATAGCTGTTATAATTTTTTAATTTAATTTTATTAAACTAATTTCTTTAGTAAATTTAGAACATTATTCATTGGTTACAATAATCACATTATTTCCCTCCCTCCCCTAAACCCACCATTCCCGCAGGCGACACTCAATTTCATTGGATATTACATGTGTCCTTGATCAGAATCTATTTCAATGTTGTTGGTATTTGCATTATGATGTTCATTTAGAGTCGATATCCACAGCTATATCCCCTCCACCCATGTATTCAAGCAGTTGTTTTTCTTCTGTGTTTCTACTCCCACAGTTTTTCCTCTGGATGTGAATACTGGTTTTTCTCATAGATTTCTCCAAGTTGTTCAGGATCATTGCATTGCCACTAATAGAGAAGTCCATTACATTCGATTGTACCATAGTGTATCAGTCTCTGTGTACAATGTTCTCCTGGTTCTGCTCCTTTCATGCTGCATTACTTCCTGGAGGTTGTTCCAGTCCCCATGGAATTACTCCACTTTATTACTCCTTTGAGCACAATAGTATTCCATCACCAACATATACCACAATTTGTTCAGCCATTCTCCAATCGAAGGGCATCCCCTCATTTTCTAAATTTTGGCCAACACAAAGAGCTCAGCTATGAATATTTTTGTACATGTCTTTTTCCTTATTATCTCTTTGGAGTATAAACCTAGTAGTGCTATGGCTGGATCAAAGGGCAGACAGTCTTTTAGTACCCTTTGGGCATAGTTCCAAATTGCCCTCCAGAATGGTTGGAACAATTCACAACACCACCAGCAATGCATTAATGTTCCAACTTTGCCACATCCCATCCAGCATTCATTATTTTCCTTTGCTGTCATGTTAGCCAATCTGCTAGGTGTGAGGTGATTCCTCAGAGTTGTTTTTATTTTCATCTCTCTGATTATAAGAGATTTAGAACACTTTTACATGTGCTTATTAATACTTTTGATTTTATTAACTGAAAATTGCCTATTCATGTCCCTTGCCCATTTATCAATTGGAGAATGGCTTGATTTTTTTGTACAATTGGTTTAGTTCCTTATAAATTTGGGTAATTAGACCTTTGTCAGAGGATTTTGTTATAAAGATTGTTTCCCAATTTGTTGTTTCCCTTCTAATTTTGTATGCATTCATTTTGTTTGTACAAAAACTTTTTAATTTGATGTAATCAAAATTATTGATTTTATATTTTTTCTAGCTCTTGCTTGAAAAATGAGAAAATATAAAATCAATGATTTTTTAAGTCTTTCCTTTCACAAACATCTGACATGTATACTATTCTGTGTTCACTAAAATTCCTTATAGTTTCCTTCTTAATATTCAAGTCATTCACCTATTCTGAATTTATGTTGGTGTAGGGTATGAGATGTTGATCCAAACCTAATCTTTCCCATACTGTCTTCCAATTTTCCCAGCAGTTTTTATCAAATAGTGGATTTTGGTCCCAAAAACTGGAATCTTTGGGCTTATCATAGACTGTCTTGCTGAGGTCATTTACCTCAAGTCTATTCCACTGATCCTCCTTTCTGTCTCTTAGCCAGTACCAAACTGGTTTGATGACCACTGCTTTATAGTATAGTTTGAGATCTGGGACTGCATGGACACCTTCCTTTGCCTTTTTTTTCATGATTTCCCTGGATATCCTTGATCTTTTCTTCTTCCAAATGAACTTTGTTATGGTTTTTTTTCTAATTCACTAAAAAAGTTTTTTGTCAATGGGTATGGCACTAAATAGGTAAAGTAATTTGGATAGGATTGTCATTTTTATTATGTTAGTTCATCCTACCCATGAGCAATCAATGTTTTTCCAATTGTTTAGATCTAGGTTTAATTGTGTGGAGAGTGTTTTGTAGTTGTGTTCATATAGTTCCTATGTTTGCCTCAGCAGATAAATTCCTAAGTATTTTATATTGTCTAGGGTGATTTTAAAGAGAATTTCTCTTTCTAATTCTTGCTGCTGAGATGTGTTGGAGAAATATAGAAATGCTGATGACTTATGTGGGTTTATTTTGTATCCTGCAACTTTGCTAAAGTTGATGATTATTTCAACTAACTTTTTAGATGATTCTCTAGGACTTTCTAACCAGACCATCATATCATCTGCAAAGAGTGTAGCTTGGTCTCATTACCTATTTTAATACCTTCAATTTCTTTTTCTTCTCTAATCACTACAGCTAGTGTTTCTAGTACAACGTTAAATAATAGAGGTGATAATGGGCATCCTTGTTTTACTCCTGATCTTATTGGGAAGGCTTCTAGTTTATCCACATTGCAGATGATGTTTCCTGATGGTTTTAGACATATAGTGTTTATTATTTTTTGGAAAGGTCCTTATATTCCTATGCTTTCTAGTGTTTTCAAAAGGAATGAGTGTTGTATTTTGTCAAAGGCTTTTTCCGAATCTATTGAGATAATCATGTGATTTTTGTTGGTTTGCTTGTTAATATGGTCAATTATGTGGATGGTTTTCCTAATATTGAACCATCCTTGCATTCCGGGTATGAATCCTACCTTATCCTAATGAATAACCCTTGTGATCACTTGCTGGAGTCTTTTACTAGTATATTATTTAAGATTTTTGCATCTATGTTCATTAAGGATATTGCTCTATAGTTTTCTTTCTCTGTTTTTGACCTGCCTGGCTTTGGAATCAGATCCATATTTGTGTCATAAAAGGAATTTGGTAGGACTCCTTCTTTGCTTATTCTGTCAAATAGTTTGTAAAGTATTGGGATTAGTTGTTCTTTGAATGTTTGATAGAATTCACTTGTGAATCCATCAGGACCTGGTGATTTTTTTCTTAGGGAGTTCTTTGATGACTTGTTCAATTTCTTTTTTCTGATATGTGGTTGTTTAGGTGATCTATTTCTTCCTTTGTTAGTCTAGGCAATTTATATTTTTGTAAATATTCATCCATATCACGTAGATTGCCATATTTGTTGCCATATAATGGGACATAATAGTTTTTAATGATTGCCTTAGTTTCCTCTTCATTAGAGGTGAGATCTCCCTTTTCATCTTGGATACTGTCAATTTGGTTTTCTTCCTTTTTTTATTAAGTTGACCAGTACTTTGTCTATTTTATTTGTTTTTTTCAAAAAGTACTAACTTCTAATCTTGTTTATTAATTCAATAGTTCTTTTACTTTCAATTTCATTAATTTCTCCTTTGATTTTTAGGATCTCTAATTTAGTTTTCATCTGGAGATTTTTAACTTGTTTACTTTCTAGTTTTTTAATTTGCATGTCCAATTCATTGACCTCTGCCCTCCCTAATTTATTAATATATGAGCTCAAGGATATTAATTTCCTCCTTAGTACTGCTTTCACTGCATCCCATAGATTTTGAAAGGATGTTTCATCATTGTCATTTTCTTCAATGATATTATTAATTGTTTAGATGATTTGTTCTTTAACCAATTTTGGAGAATTATATTATTTAATTTCCAATTAATTTTTTATTTGCCTCTACATGTACCTTTACTAATTATTACTTTTATTGCATTATGATCTGAAAAGGTTGCATTTATTATTTCTGCTCTTTAGAACTTGTTTGCCATGTTTTTATGCCCTACTACATTGTCAGTCTTTATGAATGTACCATTTGCTGCTGAAAAGAAGGTGTATTCCTTTTTGTCCCTATTTATTTCTCTCCATATATCTATTAACTCTAATTTTTCTAAGATTTCATTCACATCTCTTATCTCTTTCTTATTTATTTTTGGTTTGATTTATCTAGATCTGATAGAGGCAGGTTCAGGTCTCCCACTAGTATAGTTTTACTATCTATTTCCTCCTTCAATTCCACAAGTTTCTCCTTTAGAAATCTGGATGCTATTCCATTTGGTGCATACATGTTGAGTACTGATATTTCCTCATTATCTATACTGTCTTTTATCAGGATGTAATTACCTTCCCTATCTCATTTAATCAGATCTATTTTTACTTTGGCTTTGTCAGATACCATGTTTGCAACTGCCGCCTTCTTTTTCTCATTTGAAGACCAATAGATTTTGCTCCATCCTTTCATCCTTAATCTGTATGTGTCTACCTTCCTCATGTGTGTTTCTTGTAAACAACATATGGTAGGATTTTGGTTTCTAATCCACTCTGCTATTTGCTTCAGCTTTATGGGTGAGTTCATCCCATTCACATTCAAAGTTATGATTTCTACCTGTGTATTCCCCAACATTTTTATTTTCTCTCCTTGTCCTGCCCTTTCCTCTTTCACTATTTCCTTCTATACCATTATTCTAGTTTTAATCAGTCCCCCTAATCCCCACCCTTATTTTACTTTCCTTTCTCCCCCCTCTCTTCTTTTTCCACTCTTAGTTTTCTTTTGGGGTCTTTTTAAACTACCCTCCACTCCCTCCCTAGCATTCTTCCCTCCTCACCCTCCCTTTCTGCCCCCTCCATTTTTATTCCCCTTTTATTTATTTTTAGGATCTATTAAATTCCTTTCCCCTTCTCTTTCACTCCCCCTTTTTTAACTCCCCCCCCTTAGTTTTCCCTTCTCAATGGATTAATGGATTTTTAAGTTATTCTTATTCCATAAAGATGAAAAATCCTTTAAATTATTCTTAACCCATGGAGATGAAAGTATCTCTCAAAGGATAAAAACTGTGTCTACAAACAAATTTTTACCAGGTTCCATGTTGTGGGAGATACAAGTTAAAAAGTAGCACCAGAGTGTGCAGAGATGCTGAACTGTATCATAAATTTAGATGTGAAGGGGATATTAGAGGTCATCTAATCCAATCTCCTTGTTTTATAGATGATAAAATTGAGATCTATAGAGCTTAAGTGATTTGCCCGAAATCACATAGCAAATAAATGATAGAGCTTGGATTTGAACCTACATCCTCTGGCTCCAAATTGAATATACTTTCCACAGTATTATACTGTCAGTCCATATAGGGACATAAATCAAACAGCAGAAAATTACATATATTTTTGGAAAACAACTGAGTGATTCAGAAGTGCAGGAGGACTGTTGATAATGATGGGACATTTTGTTTGTCTTCCTATGAACTCATTCCATATAACAATATACCCTTGACCATTTTTTAAGGAATAGGAAGACTTTACTTCAAGGGAGAATGGGAAAATGTCTCACCCATAAAATTATTTCTCTAGTTTAGGGACTTTACCATGGTTAATTTTAGGATGTACTACATTATCTTGTTCAAATGAAAATGCCTTTTAGAGGAACAATGCAGTGAACTAAGTCAAGAACATTTTAATATGAATTAGTGTAAGGCTTTATGTCAGTGGCTTTTGAAGGAGTCAGGAAGAATGGAATTCAAATCTTACCTCTGACATATATCGGCTATTGTACTCTGGGAAGATTCACTTAGCCTTTCAAAGTCTCAGGTAACTCCTTAAGATAAGAAAAGTTGCAGAGAAGGCACTGAAGAATATTGGTAGAAGACCTCTACATATCAATGAAACCATAAATTCAGAACACCACCTCCAAAAAATTGCCTTATTACAATGTAGACATTTCAAAATATCTGGGCCTGGAATGATCTTAGAAGTCATCTAATCCAACTCCTTTCTCATCTTACAATAGAGGAAATTGAAGTCTATGGATAGGAAGTAACCTGTCCAAGGTCACACAGGCAAAGCAAGCATGGAACTTGAGTCTCTGGACCACAAAACCAATGCATTCTGTTCCTTATTATTGTTGACAGCTAGCTAGACCTAAGGAAGATCCTGAGAGAGTGGTCATTTTAGTGGAAAGAGGGAAAAATAATTCTTAGTGCCTGGAGCACTACCCTTGATCATTAGGAAATGGCAGGAGGTCATAGGATGACTGGGGATGGGGATTGGAAAAGAGCACCAACATCAAAAGGTGGTTTTCAAAGGGGGAAGTGGGCTGACCCAAAGGCCATCTCCATCCAATGACACCATTTTGCACAGCACCAACTGACCTTGCCTACACAAATAAACTGCATCTGTCTCTCTCCTGGTGCCTCTGGCCCCAGGAGCGAATCTCAGAAAGTCTATGACTCCCTCTGAGGTAAGTCGGCATTGTCCGGAAGTGCCTGCTCATACCTCAATGTGGGGGCTTCCTTGTTTTGTACAGTCCAACACTTCCCTGAGAATGCCGATCATTGTCTCCTGGAGCTTGAACACTGTCCTGCCTGGCTGGGGCAGGAAACGACAAAGGAGATTTTGAAGCAGTGCCGAATGTTTATCTTCCTTATCAGTCAAAGGAAGGCTATGGGAAGCTGTATGCTATGCTCTCCCTGGCCTCCTGTCATATAATTATAATGCATGGCCATGGGTCTGGCTGCAACTTAAGCCGAATTGGCATCCTCTATCTCCCCTTTCCTCCTTCACACTATTCTCTTACCTGCAAACACCAAGTACTCTCGTTGTACTCAGAGGCTGTCCTTTCATAGATAAAATGCCCTGTCTTCTTGAACTTTCTTCCTCCCCATGCCTTATCAAAACTTGGTCTTGGCTGGAATTGTCAAAAGGAAAGAATTTCCTAGAACCATACATTTTAGAGTTGGAAGGGATCTTAGAAGTCCTTTATCCTAACCACTCATTTTATAGGTGATGGAACTGAATCTTGGAGAAGGGAAATGCTGGCTCCAAGGTCATAGAGCTATCTGGCAAAGGGCTAAGACTGGAATTCAGGTTTTAGGACTCACAATCTACTTATGTACCACCAAAATCTCATTTGAATTAAAATCGCTACCAATTCAAAGGGCAATTGAAAGAATGCCTGATGGGCCTGATTTGGTTGTGTTATGTTACCAGTGACAATTTTTACTTAGCACAGGGACAATAATAGTGACTCTTATTTATATAAGTGCTTTGAGTTCTAAAGAGTGCTCATCTCACAACAAACCCAACAGACAAGTGGAGCACATGATAGCTCTGTTTTGAACTTTATTTTTCTGTTCTTTGGGATATGTTGTATTTTATCTTGTTCAAATAAAAATGCCTTTGCAAGGGAAAATGCACTGAATTATTGTGAGGAATCTTCAGTATGAGTGATACTTCATTATCTCTGAAAAAATGGAGGGACAAAAGATTAAGTGATTTGTCGATACTCATAGAGACAGTGTTAAAGATGAACTTTCAATTCCAAGTCTACCTTCTTGCATAAATATATGGAATGTTTGTTGAATGAGTTTGGAATGAATTTAGAATGGAATGGATTGAGGGAAATTGAATTTGGTTTTGTTTTTAAGGCATGATTGAAGATATGTTTGAAGAGTAAAAGATGTATGTGGGTAACAAGCCAAGTGTTTTATTGGTGCCTTGCAGACACAAAAAGAATATGGTGAAGGTCTCTAGTAATCTGCATAAACCTATAAAGAATTAGTAGCATCTAGATGCATAGAGCATCATGAAGTTATGAAGATTTGAGTTCAAATTTTACCTCAGCTACTTACTGTGTGACCCTGGGCAAGTCATTTAACCACTGTCTTCCTCTTTCTCCTAATTTGTAAAATGGGGATAACAACAATGCCTACCTTTCAATGTAATTGTGAGGCTACTAATAATATAATAATAATATAATGTGCTTTTCAAAATCTTAAAAAACTACATATTGCTAGAATTGTTATTATTTTAACTACATGTTCAAGTGCAGTGTAGGATGTAAAGACCTGAAGGATTTGTAATATGTACTGGGGAATACGTGAAATCAGAGATTGCTCAAAGTATCAAAGTAAAGATAAACAACTGGAAGAAATAATTGCTAGACTGAAGAGAAAACTTCTTGGAGACTTTTAAAAAATATCAGTATATGGGGTACCAACCAACTTCATCTCCAAGTGTTTCTGACCCACTGACCTATAGCAGACCCATAGCTCTGACCTATAGCAGAGAAGTAATTCTGGGAAATAATCATTTTATAGTCTCATGCAAAAGTATATCATCTTTGTTGCTTTCTTCTAATCAAATCTTGCTGCTAATGAGCGGTCAAGGAGGAAAGGATATAACCAAAAAAAAAATCCCCAGTCAGGATTAAAGACCTTAAGTGTCTTCCTAGGACAGTTGCATTAATAGATGATATTGTCTTTTTTTTTTTAACCTTCAAGTTCTGTCTTAGTATTAGTTCTGAGACAGAAGAGCGGCATCTCCCTGGTATTAAGTCTTAACCCAAAGGAAGAGTTCTTAGATTTCATAGAATCCTATAGTGGAAGAATACAAGACATTCCCCAATTGATAAATGGTTTTAAAAAAAGATATGAACAAGCAGTTCTCAGACAATGTAATTGAAGTTCTCCATAGTCATGTGGGGAAATGCTCTAAATCACTATTAACTGGGAAATTCAAATTAAAACCATTCTGAGGTACTGTCCCACATCTAGCAGATTGGCTATTATGATAGAAAAGTAAAGTGACAAAATTGGAGGGGAAGTGGGAAAATTGACACACTAATGCACTGTGGGAGAGGATGTGAACTGATTGGAGTATTTTGGAATGCAATAAAGACCTATGCCCAAAGGTCTATAAAATAGTATATACCCTTTGACCCAGCTATACCATTACTAGGTTATCCCAAAGATTTTTTTTAAAAAAAAAGGCAAAGGACCCATATGTACAAAAATATTTAAAGCAGTTCTTTTTGTGGGGACAAAGAATTGGAAAGTATGGGGATACCCAACAATTATGGGGAATATCTGAATAAGTTATAGTATATGATTATTATGGAATACTCTTGTGCTATAAGAAATGATGAGCAGGAAGAACTCAGAAAAACTTGGAAAGACTTACACAAACTGAAGCAGAATGAAGTAAGCAGAACCAGGAGAATATTGTATACAGTGACAGCAATACTGTGAACATGATGAACAGCTGTTAATAACTTAACTATTCTCAGCAATACAATGATCCAAAACAATCCCAAAGGACTGATTCATGATTTTTTTAAAAATGCCATCTGCTTCCAAAGAACAATTGATGGAGTCGGAAACCAGACCTAAGCAAACCTTTTTTACTTTTTTTTCTTAACTTTTTTTGTGCAAGTTCCCTTCCACAAAAGAAGAAAAATGTTTTGCATGATTGCACATGTAAAATCTTTATCAAACTGCTTACTATTTCATGGAGGTGGTGAGAGGGACCAGAGAAGGGAGAAAATTTAAAATTGGAAATTCTTTTTAAAATGTTTAGAAATGTTTTACATGTAATTAGGGAAAAGATTAAATTGCATATTAAAAAAGAATCCTAGAATGGATTGGGAACTTGTCTAATCCTATGGTCTCATTTTAAAAATGGGGAAATTGAGACTCGGAAATAGGAAGCAACTTGCCCAATATTATTAGTATTCTTAGGGTTAGAGGTAAGGTGTTCCTGAGGGAAAGAAGTCCTACTTGTGTCCCTTCAAATTATTCTGTGTTGATTATAAGTTACTTTATTCCATCTATTTGTAAGATTAGCCCCATGTCCTCCCAGTGTCAAACCACCAGAATTCCTTAGGGGAGCCTTTGACATATATGAGATTAAATCCACAAAAATAACATTTCTCTGAAGAAGAAAGAGAAGTTGTTGGAAGAGCAAAGGCCTGTGATGGGAAGGGTTTCCCGGAGAGTCAGTGGGTAACTTCCTCTAAGGGAAGCTATGGAGATGGGCAGTTCCTCTTTGAGACTAGACAACAGGGAATTGGAGGCCCCCAGCTATTCCTGCTTGGACCAAGCCTGTCAGTGCTAGCTGCTGAGTGTCTGAAACAGCAGGCTCTCAGCCTACAAGCATTGTTCAGTCAAAATAGCCTGGCTTAAAAATATCTCCTCCTATGTACATAGGAAACAAATATCCAGGGATGCTATTCTACCTAACACTGGGAAGCAGTTCAAATCATCTGTCTCCTTTCAGTTTTGTTAGACAAGAAGCTTTTACTGTAAAATTTTTGGAGAGTGATTTTTCAAAGATTCTCCTTCCTCCTCCTCTTCTTAGGTTACGTCAGTTTTGGCTTTAGTGCAGCTCCATTGGTCAGTGCCACATAAGACATTCCAGATCAAGCACATGAGAAGTTTTACATCAATGTGCTGTGATACAGAAATTTTCAAGAGGAAGCAGCTAGGTAGCAAAGTGGATAGTGATACAGGACTAGAGTCGGGAGGAACTAGATTCAAATCTGGTTTCAGATACTTCCTAGCTTTGTGATCCTGGGCACTTATCCCCAGTTGTCTAGCCCTTGCTAAGACGGAAGGTAAGAGGGAGGGAAAGAAAGAAAGAAAGAAAGAAAGAAAGAAAGAAAGAAAGAAAGAAAGAAAGAAAGAAAGAAAGAAAGAAAGAAAGAAAGAAAGAAAGAAAGAAAGAAAGAAAGAAAGAAAGAAAGAAAGAAAGAAAGAAAGAAAGAAAGAAAGAAAGAGAGAAAGAGAGAAAGAGAGAAAGAGAGAAAGAGAGAAAGAGAGAAAGAGAGAAAGAGAGAAAGAGAGAAAGAGAGAAAGAGAGAAAGAGAGAAAGAGAGAAAGAGAGAAAGAGAGAAAGAGAGAAAGAAAGAAAGAAAGAAAGAAAGAAAGAAAGAAAGAAAGAAAGAAAGAAAGAAAGAAAGAAAGAAAGAAAGAAAGAAAAGAAAGAAAAGAAAAGAAAGAAAGAAAGAAGGGAGGAAGAGAGAAAGAAAGGACAGAAACAGAGAGAGACAGAGAGACAGAGAGAAACAAAAAAAATTTTCAAGAGGATGGGAAGGACTAGTAATAATTCAATTAAATTCAATAAACATTTAATGTGTTAATCAGTATCCAAATTGTTAAGTGCTGGGGATATGAATAAGAAAAAAGATATTTCCTGATCCTAAAGAGCTTACAAGCTGATATGGGAAGATGGGGTGGGAAGGAGCACTGAGGCCACCAAGGAGTTTCTAGCTCCTCCCCACTACAGATGGTGTTTATTCCTGATTTTATTATTACTTATATTACTCATCATTTTAAGGAAAATTCAATTTATTCTTATGCTTCATAGTGTTCTTTCACAGCAATGAATGCTGTATTTTTTTCAAAAGCACTTTATTCATTGATCGTTAAAGTGATCATATGATCTTTGTTGATTTTATTATTAATATGGTCAATTATGTTTACAATTTTTCTTAATATGAAACCAGACTTGATTTCCTCATATAAATTCAGCCTAGTAATAGTGGATGGTCTATGTGATATATTGCTGTGGTCTCCTTGCTAATATTTCATTGAAAAAGTTTACATTCATATTCATTAATGAATTTAGTCTATCATTTTTTTTCCTATGTCTCTCCCCAGTCTAGGTACCAAGACCATATTTGTGTTGAAGGAACTTGATAGGATCTCTTCTTGTTTTTTCAGAATTTTAGAATTACTTGTTCTTTAAATGTTTCATAGAATTGCAGTGTCGTGCATAGAGTGCTGGGCCTGTAGTCGGGAAGCTTTATTTTTTTGAGTTAAAATTTGGCCTCAGACATTTACTAGCTGTGTGACCCTAGGCAAGTCATTTAACCCTGTTTGCCTCAGTTTCTTCATCTGTAAAATAATCTGTAGAAGGAAATGGCAAAAACACTCCAGTATCTTTGCAAGAGAATCTCAAATGGGATCATTAAGAGTCAGATAGGACTGAATGAAATGGCCTGAATAGCAACAAAGAATTCACTTGTAAATCCAACTGGGTGGATATTTTTCCCTTTGGAGAATTTACGGCTAGTTTGATTCTTTTTCTAAGATAAGATTATTTAAATGTCTTATTCCCTGTTCCATTTATCTGCACAATTTATATTTTTTGTAAATATTCATCTATTTCATTTAGATTAGAGTTTTATTATCATATAGTTAGGAAAATTTAATAGCTTTTATTTCTCACTAATAGGTTGTGGATTCAACTTTTTATTTTTGATACTGATAATTTTTTTTCTTTTAAATCAAATCAGATAATAGTTTATATATCTTATTGAGTGGTTTTCTTAATAGCTCCTAGTTTTATTAATTCAAAGGGGTTTTTGTGCTTTTAATTTTGTTAATCTCTTCTTTGATTCTGAGTATTTATATTTTGATGTTTAATTGGAAATTTTTAATTTGTTGGTTTTCTAGGGGAGTTTTCTAGTTGTATGCCCAATTTATTAATGTGCTTTTTCTTTTATCAATTAAAAAAGGTGTATGGAGCAGCTGGGTGACTCAGTGACTTAAGAACCAGGCCTAGAGATGCAAGGTCTTAAGTTCAAAACTGGCCTCAGACACTTCTTAGCTGTGTGACACTAGGCAAGTCACTTAACCCCCATTGCCTAGCCCTTGTCTTGAAACCAATACACCACACTGATTCTAAGATGAAAGGTAAGGGTTTAAAAAAAAAGTTTAGAGACATAAATTTTCGTCTATATATTGCTTTGACTTTATTCCACAAATTCTGACATGTCTCATTTTTGTCATCACCTTTAATGAAACTATTGTTTCTATGATTTGTTCTTTTACTCACTCTTTCTTTAAGATTGTTATTTCGCTTTCAATTTTTAACCTATGTTTCAAAAACTATTGAATGTAATTTTTATTGCATTGTGGTCAGGAAAATATGTATTTAACATATCTGCTTTTCTGAATTATAAAATGTTTTATGAAGGTACTGTGTTCTGGAAAATAGGCATACTCCTTTCTATTCCCATATAATATTCTCCAAAGGTCTTTCATATCTAACTTTGCTAAATTTCTATTCATTTTCTTAACTTTTTTCTTATTTATTTTATGCTTAGATATGTTTAGATCTGAGAGGGGTAAACTGACTTACCACCATTATAATGTCTATTTCCTCATAACTCATTTAACTTTTTCTTTAAGAATAAAGGTGCTATACCATTTGATACATATATGTTCAGTGTTGATTTATCTATAGTAGCTTTTTAACAGAACATATAGATCACTTTTTTTCTTTGTCTGAGATTATGATTATTATACATGCCTTTTTTACTTCATGTGGAATGCAATAGATTCTGCTCTAACTCTTATTTTAATTTTCTTGGGGTTTTTGTATTGAGCTTATTTCTTGAAAACAACATTTTGTCTGATCCTTGTTTCTAATATAGACAAATTTTACTTTATGTAAATTCACATTATACTCTCAAAGGTATTGGCAAAGGCAGAGGCAGAGGCAGGTGCAGTCAATAGTGATGGCAGTAGCAGTGCCAGTAGAGCTCCATACAAGGGGTCCTCTACTTTAGGCATTGAAGCCACTTAGGCCAAAGGGGCCTCAGGCACTGAAGGTGCTCTGGCTGCAGGGGTATAGAGCTAGGGGGTATGGCCACTTGGAGATCCAGGAGAGGAAATGAAGATCTATAAAAAGGTCTACTTAGATTATTGGAGAACTGACTAATCCACTTCTACTTTATAAGTAAATTTGTCCTATTCACATTCACAGTCATGATTGCTATATATTTCCCTTACATCTTATTCTCTTATATTTTTCCTTCTCTTTTTTCTCTTTGTCTCCAATTTGGATCTGTTTTGCTTCTGTCTACAGCCTCCCTTACACTACCCTCTCTATTATCCCCCTACCTTCTCCCTTGATCTGTTTCTTACAACTGAAGAAAGCTGACAATCACGAACTGACTATGAATTGTAAAATGGAGATTTGAACCCTAGACTTCAATCCCCAGAAGTCCTTGGTATTTCCCAAAATTCCCTATAATCTCACCTGAGTCTCCACCTGGGCGAGATCACAATGAGTATTTAACTGACTCTCTGTCTCACACAAGCTCTCTCTGCCATTGCAATGATGTAGTGAATAAGCTAAGCACGGGCACTCTGAATGGGCTAATCAGCCCTAGGCACGTGGTTTTCTTATTTTGTATTTTCTTTATTCCTTGATTTCTAAAAATCCTTAATAAACCTCATAAAATATAATATTTCTATTACTAGAGACTAAATTAATTTTACAGTTCATGGCAACCACAAGATTGGATGAGAACGTCTCAAATTTTTTTAAAAGATGGCCTAGATAATGTTTTTTAAGCCATGTTTCTTTCAAGCTTCTGATTCAACTAGCTCCTGCTGCCTGCTTCTGTGATCCAGTCATCTGCTCTGGACCTGCTTGACCCAGATTGCTCTCCTGGTCCCAAACTGCCCTGATCCAGCCCCAGCTGATCTCCAGCCTCCAAGCCAGATCACCCCAGGCCAGCCCCAGGACCCAGGCTGCTGGAAGCTTCCCCTTGTGTCTTCAGAATCAAAAACCAGCTGGTAAAAACAGGGGTGATTTTTCCTTAGGCTATAATTAGACTCCACAGTGGCAGGGGCCACAAGGGGTGGGGGGTGGGGGGACAACAAGGGGAAGGAAGAGACTTTTCCAAACAGGAAGTTGATTACAAGCTTGGCGTACTTCAAGGAATATCTTTTCAGTGCATTGATTCTGTTATTTATCTCACCTGAGATTCAGGAGAGAATTTCATCTCCCTGCAACTCTTTGGCCCAATTTGAGATTCCTAAAACCTACCCTCAGTATGGGGGGGGGGGGGGCTCAGTGGCTCAGTGGATTGAGAGCCAGGCCTAGAGACCAGAAGTCCTGGGTTCTAATCTGGCCTCAGACACTTCCTGGCTGTGTGACCCTGGGCAAGTCCCTTGAACCCCATTGCCTATCCCTTATCAATCTTCTGCCTTCTGACAATAGGCATCTAAATGGATAAAAACAAACAAACAAAGAAACAAAAATGAATTTTAAAGAGACTGGAGGTTATATTTTTAAGACTTTTCAGATTCCAATGTTTTATTAAAAAAATCTCTGTATTTTATTGCATTTTACTAATTGTTTTGCTTAAGATTTAATTTTGTTGGTTTTAAATTCATCTATTAATGTATTCAATACTATTCTGTTACACTGAATCATTTTAATGTACTGGGTTTTAACTACTGTTATATTCTGTTGTTTTTCCCCTATAACTATACTGAACAAATATTATTGAATAAGCATATATAAAAACAGCCCTTTTTCTGTTTTGAATTTGTAAACTGTCACCTAACGGATGGATAGACTTCATAAAAAAAAAAAAACTGGTTACAATTAGATAACAACCTTTGGAAAACTTAATAAGCTAAATATCTCAAATTGATTTTAAGGGGTCTTTTAGACATGATTTTTTTATATTTTTTTCCAACAACTCTGGTCATTTTGTCTGCCCCTAACAGGAGGTAAGGTCCATTTTAGTAGCTGAAGTGAAATACAATTATAATCCTCACCTCCCACATTTATAAAAATGTGAATGTATGGGACATCATAGTCTCATACCAAAGGAGCTGGGAAATTAATCCCAGGGCATTGTACCCCTGGATGACTCCCAAAAGAGGAACATCTCTCATTTATAACTCTTCAGCTCACTTTACTTCCACCAGAACAATCTAGATTTCTTGATGATGTTCTAGACCCAAATAAGTTTTACTTTGTTTAAAAATATGTTTGCCAAGGTTAAAACATTGCTACACCTGAAAAACTTGTGACAAATATCCATTTTCTTTAAAAATGTCATACAACAGCTTATACAAAATATGATAGTGGGTTTGTTTGCTATTGTAATTAATTGGGCTATTGAGAATTTGGGGGATTTTGAACTACTGTTCTTTATAAAAAACTGTTACTTTGTAAAAATTCATTTGCTCGTACTCACAGTGGATCATGGCCAGGCATGAAGAGGAAATGGATCTCATTTTTGGTGAGAAGCATTGTATTCTACATTTCCTTAGCTGACATAGTGTGTCAATGATTATAAGCTATATTTTTAATTTTAAAACTTTTTATTATATTTTTCTTGCATGTGTAAATTACTATTTCAGTTTTTTTCTCTCCTTTTTACATCTGAAGCACATCACCAGTATTAAGATTTTCTTTAATTTTTTTATTTATCAGTAATACAAGTTTAAAATATATTTGCTATAATGTCAATGCATGCCCCAAAAGCTTGAGATTATAAAAAATGATGCCATTTATTGATAAAAAATTATGGGACTTTGCTTAATGATTCTGTCTGATTCCAGGACAAGATATACAAAAGAGTCATTGCACAGTGCCAATTGAGCACAAGGTCAGAGACCAACCAATCCTGATGGAATTGATGAAAATTCTAAGCCAATACAAAGGACTTGAACCTAGTGTGAGACACGAGGTTGTGACACTTGACACACGTTAAGACATAGGCCTTCCTTGTATCCACACTCTTTGCGAAAGTACTTATAGACAAGTTTGGCTCTCAAATTTGGCTCCTACTTGGTTCCTATAATCTAGTTCCTATTCTGTTTTTCATAGTGTGGCAACTTTCTGTAGTCCTGGCTACTGACTGGGTAAATGCTTAATTGCTTATATCATTTTAATTGGGCCCTGATTTAAGGACCTGTTATAGGTTTGTTTTTCCTTTACTTGGAATTTTTACACATAAGACTTTGATAGTCTATATTTCATCTAGAATTATCTTTTTTATTTGGATTTTTAAATTAATTTTTATTTCTCTTTGACAATTGATACATATACCTCATAACTCAGCCATGCATCCCTAAATGATCCCTAAATGTAGAATACAAAAGTCTTGTTCTCTTTTCCTCTTATCCTCAAATTATTGTAATTTCAAAGTTGGTATGTTTACAAGACCCAGAAGAGAGACTAGTCTTCCTAGGGCCTCAACACTCTCTTGGGGGGGGGGGTATAATTATTATTTCAAATTGCAAAGTTTAAATTCCTTTTGAGAAGAATTTCAGGATAAGAAACTTGCTACCTCTCCAATCCAAAAAGAGAACTGTTTGGAGAAGACACCAAGAAGATGCCTCCACAGACCAAGCTGCATGAGAAGATCAAGAATGAACTTTGGGTGTGGTTGATTGAACATTTATTTGTATCTATACTTTCATGCCAAAGGGGACTTCTGCTAACTGGCTTTTTGTCAATGAATCTAGTAATTATTGGTCTTGTTCTCTTTTCCTCTTATCCTCAAATTATTGTAATTTCAAAGTTGGTATGTTTACAAGACCCAGCAGAGAGACTAGTCTTCCTAGGGCCTCAGAGGCCCTGAAGAAAGCTGACAATCATGAACTGACTATGAATTGTAAAATGGAGATTTGAACCCTAGTCTTCAATCCTCAGAAGTCCTTGGTATTTCCCAAAATTCCCTATAATCTCATCTGAGTCTCCACCTGAGTGAGATCACAATAGAGTATTTAACTGGCTTTCTCAGCCATTGCAATGATGTAGTAAGTAAGGTAAGCACGGGCACTCTGAATGGGCTAATCAGCCCTAGGTACATGATTTTCTTATTTTGTATTTTCTTTATTCCTTGATTTCTAATAATCCTTAATAAACCTCATAAAATATAATACTTTTATTAGTAGAGAATGAAATTAATTTTTACAGAATTGAATTTACTTCTTTCCCATAGTTTACTCTTGCCTTACGACAATCAAAAATGATTTAAAAAGAAAAAAGTCAAATCAAAAACCAAAAAATCCAATCCTCAGTCTCTAAGTATTGCCCCTTTCCCCAAATGTCTGTGAATTTATGTAATCAAGCTGTCCCCTATGAAAAAGAAAACTACCTCCCAAAGGAGCATATTGATTAGAAAGGACCTAGAGGGATTAGTGATGAAGAAACCCACCTAGGGATCTATCCAGGTCCAGTGGAACACAAAATTCTTGAGACTTAGGAAAACAAGTTTATTTAGCACATGAAGGTTAGGGAAACTAATAGGTAAACTCCACAGGGTCCCTGTCTCTAAAAAGCTCAATCTCTACCTACTTTTCTACGCTCCCCTCTCAAGGATGCTCTTCTAGTCTTCTCAAGATCTCCTTAACAGCTTTTTAAGATCTTTGTAGACCCAAAACCCTCTGACTACCTTGATAAACTAAATATCCCAGATTGTCTCTAAAAGGCTAAAGAAACAAGACTCACAGGTGAACTGAGTCCTTCCCAAAACCTGGCCTTGGTTTCCTAGTGTTTGGTTTACCTTTGCCAAATTGCCACAGACAAATTGTTCACAGCCAGATTGTTCACAGAACTTCAGAGAAATTCAAATCTCCTCCCAGGTATTCCTCTAGACCCAAGAACCTCCTAGTTTTTCCACAAAACTAGTTAGTTCCCAGAAGTTGATGGAGTAGCTGTTCTCCCTTTCAGCTCAGAGAGAAGACAGTTCAGAAGTGACAGTTTTTCTCGGTAAACTCTCAAAACCCTCTCCTGCAGAGCTCCCCCTTCTATAATCTTTTCCCAGGGTTTGTGGCTAAATTTTTCTCTCTCGCTCTTAGAGACAACCTTTGCATTTTTTCCTATCCCTTATCCCTTATCCTTACACCTCCCTTTGACAAGACTATTTAACCACTTTAATACAGTATTTCACTGAATACTCCAGCATTCCTGGTGCTGTTATGGTTCCCAGATTATAACCTCCTCATCCCCGTTAAAGGTTTTTTAGTATTTCTACTTAAGTAGTTTTATTTTTTCATGTTGACACTATCTACTACCCTGATGAATAAGATAAATTTCTATGCTCAAATGTGTGTGTGTACATTGCTCCATCCTTTAACCAATTCAGATGAGAATGAGGTTCAAGTGCTTGCCTACTCCCCCCCACTCCACTGCCCCCTTCTCTTGTGCAAATTCTTCCTTGTGCACTACATTTATGTGAGATAATTTTCTACATCCTTCCTCTTTTCTCTCTTCTCCCAGTATATTCCTCTTCCCCACCCTTCTATTCTTTTTCTTAGATCATCCAAATATAATAGAACCATAACTAGACCATTTGTCTAATTAGATCCCTTCTATGACTACTTCTTTTTTTAAACCCTTATCTTCAATCTTAGTATCAGTTCTAAGACAGAAGAGTGGCAAGGGCTAGGTAATTGGTTCCCAGGGTCACACAGCTAAGTATTTGAACACAAGTCCTCCTAAATTCAAGCCTAGTGTTCTATTCCCTATGCTACCTAATTGCCCCTGATGATAAATTTCTGAGGGACTATATATATATATATATATATATATATATATATATATATATATATATCATCTCCCCATATAAGACTGCATAGAGTTTAACCTCTTAATATTTCTTACTCAGGTTTACCTTTTAATGCTTCTCTTGAATTTGTATTAAAAGTGTTAATTTTCTGTTTTACACAATTGCACATCAGGCTGTTTAGTGTCTTAAGGACGTGGGGGGGGAGGGAGAAATTGGAACTCAAAAAAATTTTAATGAATGTTAAAATTTGTTTTTACTTGCAATTGGGGAAAAGTAAAATATTATCGATTTTTAAGACAAAATTGTCAATTTTCTACTCAATTTTATTTTTTATCAGGAATGCTCTATTCTATTAAAAATCCATTTTTTCCTCCTGTTGCATTACACTTAGTTCTTGGATAAGTTGTTATTGACTCTAAGCCAATATTCTTTGACTTCTAGAATATCATATTTTGTGTTCTCCATTTCTTTATGGTGCTGGCTACTAAGTCTTGTGTTATCCTGATTGTGGCTCCAAGGTATTTTAATTCTTTATTTTCTGTTTACAATATTTTTTCTTTGATCTGGAAGTTGTTAATTCTCCTTTCTTTCTTCTCTAACTCTTTTGTTTTTAAGAATCATTTTAAATTCTTTCTTTAACTCCTCTAAGAATTTTTGTTGGACTTGTGTCCAAATTATGCTTTACTTTTAGGCTTTGCTTATAGATATTTTCAAGATGTTATCCTCTGTGTTTGTGTCTTGAGATTTCCTAATACCATAGTAGGATTAGATCTCTACTATTCTATTTTTGGACTCAGAACCTTGCAACTACATTTCCAAAATTTGTTTCTTGCTTAGTACACAGCCAAAATGGGCGCCCTGGATCCATAATTTGAACCTGGGTAATGAGCATAAAGTTACCATATGGCACCCATTCAAGAACTCAGGACTAGTGGGGGGATCTCCTCTACCTCTGTGGTTACAACTCTAGTATTCTATTTAAGCCCTTTTTATTTCCCTGGATGCTGTAATGCCCCTTGCCACTGTGGCCATATATCATTCCTATCTAGTCCCTCATATTCATTGTCTGCATACTTTTCTGCCTATTTCCCTAAGCTTCCCTGTGATGGAAAAAATGACTCACTGTGACCTTTTCTTGACTTTCCCAATCAGAATTCAGCCTGGTATGTTTTCTAGGTTGTTGTGGATGGGGCATACTGGAAAAGCTAGGCAAAAAATGTTTCCTCTCACTCTGCCATCTTGACTCCATTTCCAAATTAATTTTACAAGTAAGGAAATTCTTTTTCTCATTCCCTTTCAACCACAGAATCTTCTCATAATAAATAAGTTGAGTCAATTAGCATGGATTGACCATGTCTGCAAATGAATGCTTCATTATGTACCTATAGTCCACCACCTCTCTTCAGGCCAAAGCTAGAGAGATGCTTTACCAGTTCTTTTAAGTCACAGTTGCGCACTGCACTAGTCAGAATGATAAAATCTTTCAGGATTATTTTCTTTTACCTTGTTGTGTTCATCATGTAATTGGTTTGGTACCTGATATATAGATGGACATCATAAAATTAGTCTAATGAGGGAGTTAACTTTCAAACAACTGTGTTCAAATAGATATAGACAAGGTAAACTGGAGATAATCTCAGAGTGAAGGAACTCACTCAAAAAGTAGGATTTATGACTTGAAGGAAGACAGGAGATAGAGATGAATAGAGAGAGAATTCCAGGCATAGGGGTCAACCAGTGAAAATGAGTCAGGAGATGCAAGTGTCTGGGATAGCAACAGCAAAGAGGCCAATGTCACTATGAAGCTGTAGTGAAGAGAGTGTTCATCTGGAAGACAAGAAGACTTGGGTACAGATACTGAAGCAAGTCAGAAGAATGGTAAGGGCTAGGCAAAGGGGGCTAAGTGACTTGTCCACGGTCACCCAGCTAGGAAGTGTCTGAGGTCACATTTGAACCAAGCCCCCCCCCCCCAGGCCTGACTCTCAATCCACTGAACTCAGATACTATGCTTTAACATTAGCTTTGGTTAATGCTAGTGACATTAGCTCTGATGAATCAATTAACCCCTTAAGTGCTTCAGGCAACTCCTAATACTTATCTACTAAATCATAGAATCATAGACTAATTGTAGTCTGCAGTGATGGAGAAAGTTACAATTGCTAATAAATTCATAGATCTTTTGTTTATTCAAGTATTGTCTAGTAAATCCACTAAAGATTTACTAAGGAAACATCTTGGTTCTGGATTCTTGAAAATGTAAGTTCTGACATTTTGCAAAGGCTTCAGCTGTAGGTAACAATATTTGTGAAATCTGAGGACCAACCTAAGTAACCTAGGAGGCCCATCTCCAGAAAGTTGGATACCAAGCAATAAATTTTTTGGACCCAACAGCTCATGAAACTACATGCTAAGTGACTAAGTGACTGTATGGGCTGTGGGATTGTCCAAAGTAAAGAAATTATGAGATTATTTCTAAGTACTTTATCAAAGTTTCTGTTATTCAGTCCTTTCTCTCATGTCAGATTCTTCATGACCTAATTTGGAGTTTTCTTATCCAAGATATTGGAATGATATGCCATTTCCTTCTCTGGCTCATTTTATAGGTAAGGAAACTGAGGCAAAGAGTTAAGTGACTTACCCAAGGTTACATGGCTACTAAGTATCTGGGGCTGGATTTGAATTCAGGTCTTCCTGACCCTAGGCATTCAATCCATTGCCCCACCTAATTGCCTAACAACAACAACAATGACAATGATAACATAGATTTTTAACTGGTGGCAAGAGGAAAGTTAGACTGGCAGGGAGAGACACAAAGGTATATATAATGTGGTTTGGCTCTCCCACAATTTGACTAAATTTTACATTTGACATCTTGGACTCAGAAGCATGCAACTACATTTCCAAACTTTGTTTCTTGCTCAGGACACAACTAAGATGGCACCCTGGATCCTCAACTCAGACCTGGTAATGAACAATAAAGCTACCATATGGCACTCATTTGAATAAATACCTTTACTATGTCACAGAATGAACCCACAGCCAGACCTTGAAACGTTCCTAAGAGGAATCGGGCTAAATTCCTTGCTTCTAGGTAAGGCAATGACCCAGTGACTGGGGAGGAGACATAGCTCTTAAGGTCTAAAGTATCACATGTAGTTAAGCACAATTTAGGGGATTCTCAGTATAATGCCCTCTCTGTCTCTCTTGTTGTAATTAAAATAGTGTATGGCATAAATTGTGATAGATATAAGAGTGGGTGAGTAAATTTGACCACAGAAAATATGTTTCACTACAGTGTCTTGGTTTTTAAATCAAACTATAAGGTGGTCGCCAGGGAATATATTCCCAATCATGAATAAGCCCAAGTCAGCTGGGTTTTATAGAGAATTTAATTAATAATACAATGAGTAATCAAAGAAAGAGAGAGAGAGGAAAGAGAGAGAGAGAGATGAGAGAGAGAGGAAAGAGAGAGAGGAGAGAGAGAGAGAGAGGAGAGAGAGGAGAGAGAGAGGAGAGAGAGAGAGAGAGAGAGAGAGAGAGAGAGAGAGAAAGTATAAGTATTAAGGGCCTTAAGTCAACATGGCCTAGACCTGAGTCTTAAGAGAGAGAGAATCAGTCAGTCAGTCTTTTATCACTCACCACAAGGTATGTCTAAGCAAGGATTCTAGTGACACCAGGCCAGCTCCATCTCAGCTGACTTCACCAGAGAGAGCTCCAGTGAGACCTCCTTACAGATTGTCCTCCAAGAACTTCCCTTCTCCAGAGCCTCTCTCAAGAGATTCTTCCCAGTGATCCTCATAAGAGATTTTCCAAAGGATTCCCTTTCTTCAAGAGATTCTGCTTTTTCTTATATAGGAGTTTTTCTCCTATGTCACCTCCTAAGTCCTTACATCTACCAATCACTGTAGATGTTTTCCAAAGGACAACCCATTCTAAAAACACTGCTAGGTCGACTCTGCTAGGTCGACTTAATCCCTTTAGTAAGTTTGAATCAGAAAAAACACTGCTGGGTCGACTAATCCCCTCAAGAGAAAACCTCTAAGTAAGTTTTCACCTCTTTGCTCCTGGCAAGTTTACAAGTTGCCCAACCTTTATAGGTACCTAGCATCCTATTGTATCAATTCTAAAAACAGGCATGGCTCAAAGAACTCCCTTGCCTCATCATAAGCATGGGTCCAAGTACTTTCATTGTTTAGCAAGGAGTTTTCTCCCCTAAAGCAGTCTTAAGTATGGGTGGAGTAGAGGTCCTCCCATTTCTGATCCTGGCAAGTTCTCATAGTCAAAATGGGGAATGTTCCCAGTAGGGAATTGTTCCAATTGAGAATTCCCCATTGGGGAAAATTTTTAACATTCACAGGTCTGAGAAATTTCAAGATTTACACTCTCTGATTCCCTCTTTTCCTCTCTGTCTCTCTCTCTCTGCCTCTCTAACTTTCTTTCTCTGCCTCTGTCTTTCTGTCTCTTTCCCTCTCTGAATCTCTCTGTTTCTCTCTCTCTCTCTCTCATTCTCTCTGTCTCTCTGTCTCTGTCTCTCTGCTCTCTCTCACACACACAATACACACAAATATACAACAAACATATACTACCACCACCACCCATCCAACTAAATAGTACAAAGGATAGAGCACTGGTCTGGAGTCAGAAAGAATTGACTTCAAATCAGCCTCAGATACTTACTAGATATATGATCCTGCACAAGCACTTAATTTATGCCTCAATTTCCCCAACTGCAAACTGGAAATAATAATCTCACCTACCTCCAAGGGTTATTACAAGGATTATATGAGGTAATATTTGTAAAATCATTTTGCACATAGCAGACTCTTAAGAAATCCTTATTTCAACTATAAGAACTGATGAACAAGATGATGACCAAAACAACAACAACACCTGGAAAGACTTATATTAAGTGATGCAAAGTGAAGTGACTTGTAACCATGGGAAAATATTCTAAATTAATTAATTACATTTTTTAAGTGAAGTGAGCAGAACCAGAAGAAACATTGTTCGAAGAAACAACAATAAAGTACAATGATCAACTATGAATGGCTTAACTATCATCAGCAATGCAAAGGTCCAGGACAACTCCAAGGGCTCATGACAAAAAAAAAAAAGTTATCCACTCCTAGAGAAGGAACCAAGGAGTCTAAATGCAGTTTGAAGCATACTATTTTCCCTTTATTGTCTCCATGAATTTTTCTTTAGTGCAGATGATTTGTGTCTTCTTTCATGACATCATGAACATGGAAATGTGTATTGTATACATGTACTACCTATGTTATATCCTCCAACATCTTAGGGAGGGGAGGGCTTGAAGAGAGGTAGGAGAGATGGAAGGGAGAGAGAAAACATGAATTGCAAAATGTCAGAAATGATTATTGAAAATTGTTTGACTTGTTATCTGGAAAAAATAAATATTTCATAACCAAGAAAAAAACCAAATGCTTATTTCCTTCTTTCTTTCCATCATCAGTCCATCAGAGACACTTGTAACATTCTTTCAAATCACATATAATTCTGTTAGAAAGTTTGTTCTGGAAGGATGAAATAGAAATGATGCTCAGTTTAGAGTCAGAAAACCTGAGTTTGTGTCCTGGCACTGACATTTTTAGCTGTGTGGCCCCTTACAAGTCAACTTGCACCATTGGACCTCTGTTTCCTCACTTGTAAAATTAACAAACTTAAGGAATTGATCCTTTTCAGCCTAAGTCTGTTTCTGGGATTCTTTGTACCTCTATTCTATATAAAGGAAAAGACAAACAGGTGACTTTCTTGTCCTAGGCTAAAGAGTCTCTCTACCATCATATCCAATTACAACCCAAAGAGATAGGGAAAGGGGGTTAGTGTGTATGTTTTTCTGAGGTCCTCTAATATAAGTATGAGTAGATACAAATTGTCCTATGAGCTTATATATTGAAACTGTAAAGATCAAGAAAACCTCTATTAATAGAAAAATATTTCCCCACATGAATGAATAATGGACATAATAAAACCAATAATGATAATAATAATAATAAACAAGTAGGAAAGTCTGCTGTTATCTCCATCTTCTGTAAGTTACATTTATAGTACCAGTCAGTCTTAGAGCTTGATTTATTTACTTGCTGTTCAAGCCATCACAGACCAAGTCAACTCTGCTAATCTGGTACATTCTAATTTCAAGCAAGTATCAAAAAAGAAATTTTGAAAACTATTAAATGGTAACAGTAACACCAGAGTACTTACAAAAAAGGACCTATTTAAAATTGTATTTATCATAGGTGTGCATCATAAGTCTATGTACATTGTGAACTTGGAAATTACTCCACCCTACTCAGACAGTGCCTTAGGGGAAGATAAAGTTGTAAACTCCTGATTGAACAATGACAGTCCCTAACTCATACCTTATAGTAAAGCTAGAACCTTAAGCTAGGGCTATTTTTAGATCTAATACAAAAAGGTATTAAGTACCTGTAAAAGTTAAATTAATCACAAAAAGGTCAAGTAACTTACAAAAGGCAAGCTTAACAAAGAGGTGTGAAGGACTCAGCAGATATAATCTAACCAGAGAAGGTGAGAACCAAAGAAGATGAGAACTAAGAATGGGCAGTCCTGGAAAAAAGCATCCACTGTGACCACGTGAAAATTTAGGGGAGGTGACATAAGAGAAAATTTTCTTAAAGGAAGGGTAAAAAGCCAGTTCAAGATAATTGAGTTCTCAATTGAATTGAGTTTGGAGAAAAATTTCAGTTCAGAATGGAAGAACCCAGCTTGGAGAAGGTCTTGTGGTGAGTGATGAAGACTGACTCACTTGGCCTTTTTCTACTGCTTGGCTTAGCCTGAGCCAGAGCAGTTTAAATTAATTCTCTCTCTCTCTCTCTCTCTCTCTCTCTCCTCTCTCTCTCTCTCTCTCTCTCTCTTTCTCTCTCTCTCTCTCTCTCTCTCTCTCTCCCCCCTTCCCTTAATTCCTTCTTTCCTTATTAATTAAAATCTCCACAAATCCCAGCTGACTTCAGTATTTTAATATTTGCAAATTTCCCATGGTGACCACTTATTTAGATATTAAGTCAAACACTAAAAATTATTCTTACAGTTTGGGCATTTACAACATAAGATAAAAGTGTATAGTCTACAATATGGAAGTGTGTTTTTCATGACAATAAAAATAAGATTTTTTAAAAAAAAAGAAGTGTATGGTATATAGGTGTGTTTTATATTTCTTTCTAAATTTCCTTCCATCTCTGGCATCCTATAAATCTATGAGATATGAATTCAAAGGATGTTCCATATTTATAAATGATGGATGAGTATTTTCCTGATGTGTGCTGCCTTTGTTCGAAAGAATGCATATATGTAGAATATATGCCCCTTTAGGGCAGGAATTGTTTCCTGTTTGTCTTTGTAGCCCTATTGGTCAGCAGAATATACAACAGGAGCTTAATAATTACTGCTAAAATGTTTAATTATAAGTGTGAATGAGTGTGTCCCAAAGACACACCTTAAACTCAAAGTGTCTACAACTGAATTTATTATCTTTCTCCTGAATCTTCCCCTCTCCCAGAATTTCCCATTTCTGTCAAAGGTATCACTATTATCACTATCTTCCTAGTGTCTTGCTTCATAATCTCAGCATTCTGCCATTTCTACCTACAGAATATCTTTCATATATGACCCCCTTTCCCCACTCACATAACTATCTTCTTAGTTCAGTCCCTCATCACCTCTCACCTAGATTATTTAAAACAGTCCCCTAAGGAGACAGCTCAGTACATTGAAAACAAAGCCTAGAGTCAGGAGGTCCTGGGTTCAAATCTGATCTCAGACACTTCCTAGCTGTGTGATCCTGGGCAATTCACTAAACCCCCATTGCCTAGCCCATATTGCTCTTCTGCCTTGGAATCAATACACAATATTTCTTCTAAAACTGAAGGTAAACTTTTTAAAAAAAGAAAAGCAGTTTTAAAATTAATCTTCCTCGCTCAAGTTTCTCAAAATTTTACTGTATTCTTTATATGCTGCTACCAAATTAACTTTCCCTAAACACATATTTCACCATGTGATTCCTCTAATTCAATTCTAGTAGCTTCCTATTAGCTCTATAATAAGATATATACTCTGTTCAGCTTTCAAAGCCCTATAACTGTCACCTTCCCAGCTTCATTGGACATATCTTTGTCTCCTGAAGTTTTATTTTGGTTTTGAACCCTTAACTTCTGTTTTAGAACTGATACTTAGTGCCAGTTCCACAGCAGAAAAATTGTAAGAACCAGGCAATTGGTGTTAAATGACTTGCCCAGAGTCACACAGTTAAAAAGTATCTGAGGCCAGATTTTAACCCAGGACCTTCTATCTCTAGACCTGGCTCTCACTCCACTAAGTCAACTAGCTGCCCCTTGAAGCTTTAAACAATCCATCTAGGTCATGGTAAGTCCTTAACAGATACGTATTGATTATTTATTGGTTCATAGTTCAATTCAATAAATGTTTATTATGCTCTCACTATGGACAAGGTACCAAATCAGAAAACTTGTCTTCTATTTAAAATTGGAATTTCCCTCTGTACAGTTTAAGAGATTTCAAAGGCTGAGCCCCATTGCAGGCAAGTCACACCCCATTCACCCCCAGTCATCTCCAGTTCCTGAAACCTGGGACACAGTTAAGATGGAGGAAAATTTGGACACATCTTACCTAAGTGGTTCTGACCAGAATTTGGAGGGGTATGAGGACCAGTTTGAGGCTAGGGAAAAGAATCAATTCTTCCTCTCCTTGCCTTAGAGCCAGGGTTTTCATTCTCCTTATCCTCATTCTTCTTGGATTTCCTAATTCAAAGGAAAAATTTTATAGCTGTATGTGTGTATATATACAGAGAGAGAGAGAGGCAGACATCAGACAGACAGACAGAAAGAGACAGAGAGATCTCAAACCCTGTTATAGGCAAGGATGTCTTATTATGTGTGCCTAATGATAGGTGGATTCCTAAAGGCTAGCACACCAGAAAAGAGAAAGAACCATCACTGTCACTCCTAGAGAGAAAACAAGCTTAACTCATCTCCTACAGTGGGAAGATTGGTCCTTTTCCAGCCTTCTAGGTTGAAGCATAAAGAAGCCAGTTTTTACTGTTGGGTTCCTATGCCAGTCTTTTTACAAGTATGAATTCTAATTTCCCCAAGTACACCTTTACACACACACACACACACACACACACACACACACACACACACACACACACACACACACACACACACACACACCATATTGCACAGAAAACTGCAAAGAGACTGGTTTCTAAATGAAACTCTCGCCCACTTTGAGGAATGAGAGTCAAGAACTACCTGAGAGTCTTCTGGTGAGAATTTGAGTCAGGATAATTGGGTTCCTAGGAAAAACAGCTAACAGGGTGTGAAAGAAATATCCACTGCATTCTGACTAATAGGGATCTGGTTTCTGCATGTAAAGTCAGGCCAGGTTCATTTCCTTGTCAGTTAAGAGAAGTAAAGAAAGAGGAAGTGGGGGCAGCTGGGTGGTTCAGTAGATAGAGAGCCAGGCCCAGAGACAGGAGGTCTTGGTTTCCAATCTGGCCTCAGATACTGCTGAGCTGTGTGACCCTGAGCAAGTCACTTAACCCCTATTGTCTAACCCTTACCAATCTTCTTCCCTGAAACTAATACTAAAAGTATTGATTCTAAGATGGAAGGTACAGATAAAAAAAAAAGGAAGAGGAAACAAAGGTGTTGTAAAGGGGAGAGGAGTGAATTCAATTTAGATGGGGGTGTGGGGTATAAAGAAAGGTTCACCTTAAAGTGTTTTCCCATGTCTCATATTAGGCACTGGAAGTGAGGCATTCCATTCAAGAAGAGGCCCTTAGCTGAACTTTAAATTGTCCTCACATACATTCACTTCAGGCCCTCTCTCTCAAAGCCTAAGCCTGTATCCAAGACAAAAAATCCTCTGGTCTGAAGAATAACCCTAAGTCAGACACTTTCTCACCCATTCAAAGGGCCTGAAAATTCCTAAAAGAGGGCTTTTTTCAGGGTCTTTGTTCCTCAGCAGCCTTCCATTTCTCCCATTCTACCCCCAGCCTCCAGAAATATCAGTACCACAGACCCTCTCCTTACAAGAGGGAAGACTTCAGGCCTGTGGCATGTTTTCCCAGGCATCTGGTTAGCATTTGAGGGGAGGGCAGTCTCTTGCTTTGAAGGTGACGGCATCTTGTCCCATTCCCCTCTAAATTCAGTCACATCACATTTAGACCTGTCTAGTTCACAGCAACCTGGTGGTCTTCCCAAATGATCAGTTGGGTCTTCCATGCAATTTCCTTCCTAGTGCTCCTCAGGTCAGTCTGGACATTCCTTTCAAATGCCTAACTGGGTTCCAGAACCTCTCTACCTTTCAGCCCACAGGACTCTTCCCTCTAAGCCCCAGTGTACCTAGGGAAGTCTTAGTGAAGAGGAAGGCCCTTGTGGGACAGAGGGAGGAAAGGGTATGCACCACCCAACACAAACACACTTCCTGTCCGGTGCTTCCTCTCTCCTCAGTGGCTGGAGCAAGTTGTTGGATGTCTGTGCCCCTAACACTCTGAGGAATGCCCCCCAAGCCCCAAATCCTCCTATGGCCTCAATTTCTGCATCTTGGTGACAAAATGTATAAAGCATAGGTTTCCTCTGAGGATGCCTTTCTTGGGATTAGAGAGTCAGAAAGAAATGCTCCGGGAGAGCTGGATTTTCCTCTTCTGCAGGGACAATTCTTTAGATGACTGCTGTCTGTGTGTGTATATAGTCTCTTCTCTCTCTCTCTCTCTCTCTCTCTCTCTCTCTCTCTCTCTCTCTCTCTCTCTCTCTCTCTCTCTCTCTCTCAAAAGAGGGGAAAGACAAGGAATTCTGGGGAGGTGATGACACATGCAACAATGCTGTCACACCTGGCTGCTGCTGCCTGTCCTAAGCATCGGAAATGCCTGCAAGGAAGAAACTGGAGGGAGAGCCAGCACGGGTGGTCAGAAGAAAAGGGATCCAGACCCAGTCTGAGTATGCAAATCTCTGGGGATTGCAGAACAGGCTCTTGAAGGTCAGAAAAAGCCCTGGACCCAGGATCTTCCCTTCTCATTGGAGGAAAGTAAGGTTCGTGCAGGGGGCCTATTCTTAGTCAGACACAATTTTGTTCCCATCTAAAATCACTAGGACTTTGAGGACAGGTCGTTCCCCGGGAGCAAGAGAGTGTCTAAAAACTTAGGAGTTTAGAGATGAAAGGGAATTTAAACATCAGCCAGTCCAAACTTTCTCATTTTGCAGGGAAGGAAACTAAGGCGGCTGTGACTTGACTGAGTTCGTGCAGGTAGCAAGTGTCAGAACGGGGATAAGCCCAGTCCAGAAGATATGCTACTGGGTTTGCAAACATTGCTTTTGTTTTCGTTTATGTCCCAATGATGTTTTATTATCTTTGGTGAAGAGAATCAAAAGCTATTTTGGACTTCGTGCCTGTTCCATTCCGTGTAGTTTTTGTTTTGTTTTGTTTTTTTATAAGGAAAGAATCTGAAGGAGAGATCAGATCCGTTGTCGTAGAAGAGCTTCGGGATGTTTTTTTTGTTTTGTTTTGTTTTGTTTTTTTCCTTCTTCTCTTTACAGTAGGTCTGGCCGGTCTTTTGGCGTACAGAGAAAAAGTCAGGACTCAGGCTAGAATAAATCGTGACTGCACCGTAGCAGTAAGCAGCCAGCCTTTGACTTTTTCATCCCTGCACCCAAAGTCCCGCTGGCATCCACGAAAGACTTGCCAGGTCCAGGGCTACTTAGGCCTGCAGCGTCTTCCTGTTCCTAACTCGACGGGCTGGGATGTTTATTAAAAATGCCCTTGAAAAGGCGCCTTTAATACGTAGAGTGTGTTCCCAGCTTTAGTCCCGAAGGTCTGCGCGCTGACGCACTCTTCTCCAAGACTTTAGTCCTTGGAACGCAGCAGATTTGGGGACCAAGCCCTGGTTTGGGTTCGGGAATATCCGGTAGTGTGGAGAGCTCCAAAGAATCCGAGTTTCACTAAGGGGATGAGTCGCTTTACGTCGGTGGGTCCGTGTTATTGCAAAATTGCCGTAACTTGCTGCTTATCTCGCCTGAGCTGTAATTAAGATTACATTGTTACACGTGTAATCCATCCCTATTTATACAAGGCGCTGGACAAATTAACTGGCAGAGAGGCTTGCTCTCGATATTTACTCAGTTACTGCTTAGATCTGCTCTCCAAACCATTCTGACTCTTGGTGTCCCTGTCCCTCGCTTAAAATGACAGTAAGTGGAAAATAAAGTGCTTCCCCCCCCTCAACAAAAAAAAAAAAAGGCCGGTGATTTCAATTTGACCAGTTTCTGTCTCACTCATTGTTCGGCCAAGCTTCCATTTCCTCAAAAACCAGGGCAATAATGCTCAGCTGCCTTTGGAGAAAAGATAAACCAACTGAGAGATCTCGCATCAAATGCCCTTGCTTGGTTTGTGATCCAATGTTTGAGGTGTGTGAACTAGAGAGTTCTGCTCTGAACTTCTTGAGGGTAAAGATTGTTTCTTTTTTCTTTTCTTCTTTGTCTCTTCCTTTTTTTTGTCTTTGTATCCCCAGAGCCCAGCAGTACCAGAACACATAATCACAAGTGCTTAATAAATATTTGTCTCTTGATTGATTGGTTGATTCTCCTTTATTCGTGTATAGCTATCATCTCCACGTGTGTGCAAAATGACAATGTGTCAATACCCTCAAAGCCAAACGGGAAAGGATTAGGAGGCCTGTTTAGTTTTGGGAAGGGAATGCTGAATTATGATGATTTGAGCTCACAAGACATTTCTTCCACAATAGGATGAATATTTATCAGTTACTGGGTTGCCTCTTAAAAGAATCCCTTTTGCGAGGGTCTTATTGGAAAAACCTCCAACCTTGACTTACGAATTCAAAGATGAAGCTAAAGTCGTCTAGATCAATTCAAAAGACGGGAAGAAGAGGATGATTAGAGGAGTGTTTCGTTTATTCAATTTTAAAATATTACACAATGGATATTTCAGAAGGCCCTTAGAGTTTTCTTCTCTTTCCACCATGGCAAAGACCCCTTCTCTTCCCGTAGTTCGAACCTCACTACCCTTCTCCCCTTCCACCATTACCAAAGACACCTGGCATGGTATCCGCTTGGTGTGGAAAGGAAAGCTTCAGAAAGTTATTTCACGAGATCAACTCCTGAGAGACTGTGCCATTGTTACCTCGGACAGAATTCTCTATGGAAATAGAAAGGGGCCCTTTGCTCTTGAAGAATGGGTACGTTTCCTGAGACACATGGGTGAATGATACCTCTCTGCAACCGCTCAGTTGCGCTGTTCTGTGTGTACTAAAAAGTTTTCAGGAAAAGTTCTGTGTGTGTGTGTGTGTGTGTGTGTGTGTGTGAGAGAGAGAGAGAGAGAGAGAGAGAGAGAGAGAGAGAGAGAGAGAGAGAGAGAGAGAGAGAGAGAGAGAGAGAGAGAGAGAGAGAGAGAGAGAGTGTGTGTGTATCTGTGTGTCTGTGTATCAAAGGGAGAGCGTATGTGTAGTGGCGGTACATTTAGGGGAGGGGAGGGGGGGGGGGGGTGTTGAGAGCCAAACCGTCATCTACTAGTTTGGGGAAAACTCCGGATCCGGAGTGTAATCGCTATTCCAAACCAGGTGGGTGCACTGTATTTATCAAATGTGACTTAGAAATGAACTCGACCGTGCGCAACTGCTTCCCTGCTATAGGGGCTAAAGAGCCTGACGAAAGCGGAACTAGCCAGGGCCCATACAAATCAGAAAAGAGAGAGGATCCTCGCGCAGTGGGAGACGCGAAGAGGCAGCTTTAGGCAAAGAAAGGAGACAAGAAAACCCACTTTAGGCGGGGATTAGTCAGGACGGGGGTGGGGCGTGGGGGGGGGTGACGGAGCTCCCTCTATCCAACTGGCCTCCCCCCCATGCCCAGAAGTTGAGCTCAACATTCGATTACTGCTCAAGAAAGAGGGAAAGGAAAAGAGAAGGGGAGAGAGGAGGAGAGAGAGAGAGACGAGAGAGAGAGAGAGAGAGAGAGAGAGATGAGAGAGAGAGAGAGAGAGAGAGAGAGAGAGAGAGAGAGAGAGAGAGAGAGAGAGAGAGAGAGAGATAGAGAGAGAGAGAGAGAGAGAGAGAGAGAGAGAGAGAGAGAGAGAGAGAGAGAGAGAGTCGCAGCATCCCAGTGGGATAGAAGACGCTTTGCAGAGGCTTTGCTAAGACTGGACCTGTCCCCCCTGCCGGCCTGCACTTCCATTCCCTGCGCCCCACTGGCCCCTCTCCCAGCTGGGGCGCCTTGGCAGAGGACGCTGTAGTCCACGGCGGAGTTGGAGAGAAGCGAGCCTTTTCTGCTTGTTGTCATGATGGCCAGCTACCCCGAGCCTGAAAACGACTCGGGAGCCCTACTGGCCCCAGAATCCGCCACGGCCGCTCAGGCAAAGATTCCGAACCCCGGGGACCCCGAGACTGCAAGGAGGAGCTGAGCCCAGAGAAGAGCGGAGGAGGCGGAGGGGTCCCGGAGAAAACCAGACCCCTCTCAGAAGCCCCCATACTCGTACGTGGCGCTAATAGCTATGGCCATCCGTGAAAGCGCTGAGAAGCGGCTCACACTGTCCGGCATCTACCAGTACATCATCGGCAAGTTTCCTTTCTATGAGAAGAACAAGAAGGGCTGGCAGAACAGCATCCGCCACAACCTGAGCCTCAATGAGTGCTTCATCAAGGTGCCGCGCGAGGGCGGCGGCGAGAGGAAGGGCAACTACTGGACGCTGGACCCGGCCTGCGAGGACATGTTCGAGAAGGGCAATTACCGCCGCCGGCGGCGCATGAAGCGGCCCTTCCGCCCACCGCCTGCTCACTTTCAGCCCGGCAAGGGTCTCTTTGGTCCCGGAGGCGCCGGGGCTGGAGGGGCGGGCGGCAGCGATGGTTATGGCTACCTGGCGCCGCCCAAGTACCTGCAGTCGGGCTTCCTCAACAACTCGTGGCCCCTTACCCAGCCGCCCTCTCCCATGCCCTATGCGTCCTGCCAGATGGCAGCGGCGGCGGCTGCTGCAGCTGCAGCGGCGGCGGCGGCGGCGGCCGGCCCTGGCAGCCCGGGAGGAGTAAAGGGGATCCCCGGGGCCCCGGCCTCCTATAGTCCATACTCCCGGGTGCAAAGCATGGCGCTGCCCGGCGTGGTGAACTCTTACAACGGCATGGCGGGCCACCATCCAGCGCCGCATCCCCACCCTCACGCGCACCACCCCCACGCCCACCACCTGCACCCGGCTGCAGCCGCAGCTCATCACCCGCCCCACCACCCGGCCGCAGCGCCCCCAGCCCAGCTTAGCCCGGCCAGTCCCACTGCCGCAGCGCCCCCGGCCCCCGCGCCTGCCCAGGCCAATGCAACTGGTCCTCCGCCTGGCCTCCAGTTTGCCTGCGCCCGCCAGCCTGATTTATCCATGATGCACTGCTCCTATTGGGACCACGACAGCAAACACAGCGCCCTGCACTCACGGATAGACATCTGAGGGAGGGACAGAGGAGGGCAGGAAGAAAAGAAAGGAGAAAGCAGGGGCCGCAGCGTAGAACCGGAGCTATGGCGCCAGCACCAGACTACCCTTCCCACCCGCTGGCCAAAAGGGTCCGGCTTCTAAACCAACCTCCAGAAACGGACTGCAAGATGTTCCCTTACTGTTTCTGCCCTCTTTCTTGAATTTCAGCCTCTCTCTACTTGATCCCTGCTTTGTCTGGCTCTCTCGTTTCCTTCTCTGTCTTTCTTCTCTCTTTTTCATCCGTTCTGTGCCTCACTTTTGGCCTCGGTCTGTTTTCTATGTGTTTCTCAATCTCACTCGTCCACGCTCGGAAAATCCCCCTCCTCTCCTCTTTTTTCCAAGCTGGAAAGATGTCCTGTGCCAAAATTTTTGCAGTGGGAAAAAAGATCATCCCCCACCCCAAACGCTCCAGCCAGTCCCAACCCTGTTCCTCTCGGTTTGCCTGGCGTCAATGTGTAACCCCGGGGGCTCCGGCTGTACCACGTCTTACAGGTCTGTGCGCTGATGGCATTTTGATTGTAATTGCAAAATGAGCTCTAATCCTGGCATAGTCGCCACTTTTTAAAATTGTATAAGAGGGGGAAGTTTTCCGTTTGAAACCTTCCTGCAGTGAATGTTGTTTGTTGGAGGTCGGTGGGGAGGTCGGGGAAAGATAGAAGACGAGTTTTCCCCCGGGGTTGTGGGGTGAATAGTATGTTGCCGGAGAGAGTAGCCTGTCCTGGACATCAGGCGATGTTTTATTTTGTTTTAAGTCTTAAAACCCATCTTCCAGAGAGGTTGCACTTCTATACTCTTCTCCAGAAGTATAGTTGGTGCTTTTCCGGCGAGGAGGGATTTGATCGAGTTACATTTCAGAAATTAATGCTACATTTCTTTAAATAAGAAAAGAAAAGCCCTCCAGGGAAACCGGTGAAATGTTGCCTTGAGGCGAGTGCTGCTAGAATGTAAAATGAAATACAAATTTATTTTTTTTAAATCTAGTCAGGAAATTTCTCAGAATTGTTTTATTTGGGCCTTTAAAAAATTTCCCCCAGCTGCAAAGGGAAAATGCTTTGTAAAAGATGGAATTGGAATGCGATTATCTTTAACTCTTTTCACTTGATCTTCTCAAGTCCTTTTCGCCATAATTTTTTTGGTAGGTGATTGTCAGTCAGTCATTCTCCCATCCTTTTTTTTTTTAGAAAAATAATTGTTTTTCAGTCGCGGTTCTAGGACCTCGAATAAAGTAATGTGAACCCCCGAAGCCTTGTAGATACCGGGACGAATTTCCAATGATATAAATGTGTAAGCCCTTAGCTATTGTTGCGTTGTATTTTGTGGGGACCAACTTTTCTAGTCAACTATAGCACTTTTATTGTATTTTCTAGTATTGTAAATTCTCGAATAAAATGTTTTCCTTTCTTTTAACACGGCTTCATATTATTTCGATGCCGCCTAGTTTAATGTCTTAATAGAGCCACAGAGGATAGGAGGCGGGAGGAGAAGAAAAATAATGCTTGACATATTTTGTTCTTTTTAAAGGAGTGCTCAAAATGGTGATTGAGGGTAGTCTGAATTTTTCTGTAATGTAATTTTTTTCTGATATATTTAGACCATTTTCACTCTTGTTGGCTCTTGACGATTCTATTTTCAAGATTTCCTCCAAGATCTAAATGTATTTTCATAGTTCCACAGACACATGCATACACAAATTGGCTATGTGTGAGAGCCTTGTATATGTATGCATGTCAATCAATGCAGATATGCATGTTTCTAATATGTACATACATTTACATAAATTTGTATCTACTACATATGTGTGTGCAATAACAGCATATATCTCAACTTTTATTCAAAGTCAACCACAATAGGCTCAGAACCAGGGAATGTCAGAGCTAGAAGAGATCTTAAAGAGGGATCTGATGGATTAAGTTTGACACCTTGATTTTACAGAGGAGGAAACCCAGGCTCTGGTGGGTGAAATAACTGGTCGGCAAGGTCACAGAAGGGATCAGTAGCAATTTAGAAAGTGTTTGAAAACCCTTTAGATAGTCGATGGTTTGTTCAAGAACCTTTCTGACCAGGGGCCCTAATAAATGGCTGAAGAAACCTCGGCTGTTTTTTTCCTTTCTATTCCTTTTCTGATACTTGTACAGTAATGAATAAAGAGTGGTGCTTTTGCACAAGTGACTAGGTGTTTGAATTGCTTCCAAAATTGTGAGCTCAGAAGTGGATTAATGATGGGTTGCCTTTCATTACTTTAATGGGATTACAGGTATCATCTAGACCATTTGCCCTTGGTGATGATGCAGCTGTGAGCTGTTTCTGTTAGCTGAGGGTTTTTTTTTTTCTTCCTGGCCCATCTACTTATTAATATAAACCTGTCACTCCCCTCCCCATTTCCTCCACTAAGCAGCACCACAAAACCAGAGGCAGAGGTCCAGGGTAGGGGCTTTATACCAGCAGAAAAGGGAACAAATGGAAAAATGGGAATGGGTCACTTCCTTGTCTGAGCTCAGTCAGAGCCAAAAGAGAACCAAGGCTCCTCAAAATTATTTTTATCCTGGAGATGTAACCCTTTTTTAGATGAAGTTGTGAACATTTGGGGTTATACCATTCTTGTGTCAAGCTGCAGAGCTGAGAACCAAGAGGAAAGCAGAAGAAGCGTTCCCTACCCCAGTATATCCCCTCTCCTTTTCCAAAATTCCTTCATTAGTTGGACTGTCTGGCCCAGCCTGTTTGCCCAAAAGGGGAAAAGAACAGATGTTAGACTTTGATTTGAGTTTCTCTGCTTTTAGAGGTGACAGGACCCTTCAGGAAAGATCCTCCCTTCCTTCTTTTCCTCTCCATTCTCTTTCTCCCAATTAAAGGATACTCTGAAGAAAACTTGTCAGAAGAAATTCTGAATTCAGAGGAAAATGAGCTTGAAAATATTCCTAGTATGTAAAAATACAGTTAACATACACAAAGTCTAAATAGTCTCTAGTCTGAGATACTTTTGCATTTAGGTTTATTATGTCTATACACACCTTTAAAAGATAATGACTAGAGGGATGGAAACCTGGGGAAAGAGAAAGATCGAAAGAATGCTGAGACCCATTTCTCCCCGTTGACAGTTGCTTCTCTTTTTTAGTAATAATCTCTGCACTCAACATGTTTGCAAACCCTGAAGTATGTGTGTTATAAGTATGTAATGTGTTTGTATGTTTCTGGTGTAGTCTGTATAGGTAAGAAAGGAAAAATAAATAGTTCCTGAGTAATATTTGAAAATTCTGTATTTACCTTTTCTGTCCCAAAAAGGAAACCAACTATTTAGGTTTGGAAAAGAGAGAGAGGCTGAATATCTGATTCCCTTGCTGCTGAGCCAGAAAGAACTAGGCTCTTTGAGTTATGTGGGCCCAGAAAAGCAAAGTGGGACTAGGACCATTTGAGAACTTATTTTAGATATCTCTGAACTAGCTCTTTTCCAAGTAGGTTGAGTTGAGTTGCCTAGCACTGAGCTGTGGGAAGGAAGACAAGGGTCAGACCAAAGCAAAGAAAATTAAGAACTATTTTGACTGAAGAGGAAATTGGACTAGGGAGAGTAGAGAAAGCAGACTGGAAGAGAGGGAAGGAGGTACCTAGTGAAATCTGGCAAAGGAGTGAGCATCAGATTAAGTAGCATCTAAGGATTTCATATGCCTCTCCACCTGGCTGAATACAAGAAAGGGAGGGAGATGTTTTTCTCTTACTGTCAGAAAATTTCCCATAGAGTGGGGGATGATACTATTTTACCAATTTTAAAAGCTTAAGCTTGCTGTCTTCTGTTTCTCTTTCTGCCTTTCTCCCTCCTTTTCCATCTCCTCCAATTCTTTATTCCGCTCTCTATTTCTTTCCTTCCTTTCCTTCTTTCTTTCCTTCCTCCTTTTCTTCCCTTCTTCCTAAGACTTTCTTCCCTTCTTTCTTTTTTCCTTTATTCCTTTCTTTCTTCCATTCCTTCCTCTCTTCCCTTATTTCCTCTCTTATCTTCCTTCCTTTCTTCTCCATTCTCTTTCTCCCAATTACAAAGATACTCTAAAGATATTCTAGTCAGAGGAAAGTGAGTTTGAAAGTATTCATGTGTAAAAACCCAATGTAACATATACAAAGTCTAAATAGTCTCTAGTATGAGGTACTTGTGCATATAGGTTTATGTTTAACACACATTATATATGTTTGTGAATGTGTCCTGCATATTAAATGAGAATCGAATATAAATAAAACAAACATATAATATGTGCAAATAAGAGTTAATAGGAATTACTTTGCTGACATCCACAATATCTAGTATTATATATACATATGCATTGTACTCACCCATGCAAATGTAAACATGCCCTGGTACACAGGTTTGCAGTGCACTTATGAATTCTTTATACTCGTGTATAAACATAGAACATCTTTGCATTCACATACACAATCATGCATTACTCCCTCTCCTCCCTACCTACCCCTACTGGTTTCTTTTCCTAATATGCAAATGCCACCTTCTTCATTCCCCATCCTAGTGTTTTAATTAATCTTCATACACTTAGAAAAGAGAGCAAAGACATCCTCTGAAGGCAACTTAAGTGAGAGATTTGTGCAAGGGGATCCTTCTGTGCATCTGTCAAATTAATACAAGCCTTTCCAGTAGAAAGGAACCATCCAGGGGAAAAAGACAAGCCACTGGACTACGAAGTACCTTAGCCCTTAGAAGTTAAACTCAGAAGCTGTGAGATAATAATCTTAACTGACATTGGATTTGTTGAGCTTTTTAATGTGTGTCACCTTATTTTACAGGAATAGAGGTCCATCTTTCTGTGTCTTGAACTGTTGGGAAAAGGTCTCTACTTATTTGGCAACCTCCCTTTTCCAGGTCTTAGGGATGAGATTGTTACCCTGTCAATTCAGTATGGGCTGACTTCCTACAGGCTCGAACTTAGAGAATTTACTACTTAAGTGTTCAGGGCAACCTGAGGAAAAACTGTGGAAGGAAGGAAGCTGAGGAGGAGTAAGGGGCAGACTATCTTTTTCCCAAGGTGGCCTGAATCCATGGATGCTTCCCTTAGAGGTCTGGCTTCCAGAGAGCTTGAAAGACCACTTCAGTCTTTTGGGGGGAAGAGGAGCAGGTGGTAACTTCTATGTCTTTGTTTCCTTATCTTTAATGTGACCCTCCCTTTCTGCATAGTAATGGATATAAAGGTTAGATCTTGAGTTTTCCCATTTCTATGCCCTAGTGAATTTTACTCTCACTAGTTTTTATTCTACTTCTTCCTTCAAGTCTCCACTTCAGGCAGTTCACGAGGTGGTTTGTACTAGATGATGGACACCCAGATTGAAATCAAAAGATGCAGCTACTGATCTTGAGAGAGAAAAAAAGATCCTATATTTATTTACTTCAGTCCAGACATTTGGATCCATGCTAACCCTAGTCAGTGTCCAAATTAAAATAAGGTCCAAGGGGAAGAGAAAGATGATCCATTAGGGGAGAGGGCAGTAATGGGTGAAGACTGAAAAAAAAGGAAAGGGGAATGACCTGAAGTGACCTGGTATAGTACAGATACTCCAGGATATATAGGAAGGGATTTGATACGGGCTTACCCAAGAAGAGCCTGGGAAGGACTCAAAAAACCAAATCTAAGATGCCTCTTGAACTTGAGGGGGAAAGAAAATCCAGTTATATGAGTTTTCCAACCAAAGATGCCTTCCTTCACCAGTTGTCTTGGAAATCTATTCTACCCAACTTCTCAGTTCTGTGTGTGTCCAGGCAGGAGGAGTGGAATGGGAAAGATGAATTGTCCTTCAGTGGACGCCCTGGACAATGGACTCTCGAGGCAGGATTGAAAACTCAGCCCTGAGGCCACTGGCTGAAGATCCCTGGAATTGTAGGTAGCCAGGCATCCTTCCCGTCTCCTCTCACAGCCTTCCTATTACTTGTTCTCTTCCCAAGGAGCTCTGAGGCCTGGAAGCTAGTGGCCATAGATCCCATAAGACTGTAAGAACTGGAATAGATAAGAACTTAAGTGGTCATCTCCTCCAACTCCCTCATGGTACAGGTCAGAGATGAAGGAGATGAAAGAGATGAAGGAGGGGCTGAGGAACTAGGCAGCTACACTTGTTTTGTTTTATTTGGGGCAACAACTCCAGGAAAGAAAGAGGCTGACGGTAGGTAGACTCCACGTGTGAGCATGATTGCTGGTTTTGGAACAGCTATGGTCAGACCTTCATTGGGAAGTGAAAGTATCTGCCTCTGGCCGGGGGTTCCCTTTCTGGTCGTGGTCGTGTGTGTTGTGCTCATAAAATAAAGTAGTCCGAACCTCGGAGTAGGGTCCCATGGAGTTAGACTTCTAGAAGGAGACGGGGTGAAATAGAAAGAACATTCGGACTTAAGTAGAAGCTCTTTTGTTTCGGTGCCACCGAGCAGGGATTTTCAAACAATTTAATAGGGGCACGAGTCCTGATATTCGCACTGAAAGGGAAGGTTGGGAAGCCTCCTGCCCACACCCCTTTCGTAGTCAAGAGCTAAGACACTGCGCTGAGAGCCTTACTAGACAGACTCAAGTCTAGAAGGAAGGACTGCCTTAATGCCCAGTTGATTTGCCACTGACGCTCAGTGCTCCGCTCTGGTACCGGGTAAGCGCACCTCGCGGGCTGAGTACAAGGGCCAGCCTTGGGCTTCCAGCTCCACTGGGGGCTGAACGATCTTTGAAGCCCACGAAACAAGCCCTTCGGCCAGGATAGGGCAAGTTTCCAGAAGGGTCAGGGGCGGAAGTGTATGCCGGAGAACCTCCGAGTCCAATAATATGTAGGCGACTTCGCAGAAATAGCTTTATCGGGAATTGCGTTGATAGGCTGTTTCTCGGACCCGCGGGTTGGGGAAGGTGTTTCAGAGAAGAGGGTTCGAGGTTTGCTCAGGTGGGTGACCACAACTGTAAATTCCTCCTGAAGATTTTTAACTCTTTTTGAAAAGCTTTCATTTTTCCTGCTCAGAAGCTTACTCTTATATCCAGACAACACGAGTATGTCTCTGGAAAAGGAATTCTTAAGCTTGGGTCCATAAAGTTGCTTTTTTAAAATCCGCTCAGATAACTATTTCGAAATATTTCGTTTCTTTATAGTCTTACTTTATTTTATAAATTTGAAAACTGTGACCCAGACTGCCAAAGAGTACATGGCACTCCTCCCTCCCCCCCCCCCCCAAAAAAAAAGTTAAGACCTTCCAGGCTAGAGACTGAAGAAGTGCTTAATAGGGGATTATGTTTTTTGGTTGCTTGTGTTTTGTTTCGAAATAAGAGATTAAAAACTCCCTCCATTTGGTTAAGTCTTTTCCATTCCGCCGCCCTGCCCCTACTTTTTCAGGGCTCAGCCCTAACCTAGGCGCACACCTAGTGAGGTGTTTGTTCTAAAAGGTAACAAATAGAAATGGAAACCTATCATACGAGTACTGGTCTTGTTGCCCGGCACCCCTAGTTCTGATGAGTTCATGCGTATTTTGAAGCTACCAAAAGAGGTCACAGACGCACGCCCTGAACAGGTCGGACTGGAGGGGATGAAAGAATGAGGAACCTGCGCGTACAACGATTTAACAGTTCCTCCTGCATCCCTCCCGGCCCTCCAGCCCCGCATCTCTGCCTTGCGGAGAGAGACCACGGGCTAATTTAAAACTATAGCCTCTTGGACTCTTCAAATGTGCCGGAAGCCTTGGGAAGCCTTCTGTGAGCCGAGTTGGAGCGAGTTCCCTTTGGACTGAGAATACCGTCCCGCTGCGAATATTAATTTCGGGTGCTATATCCGACCTCAGTGGGATCTTGTGACTTGGGTCAGTTAGGCTTATTGGGTAACTCAAGCTCCCTCGAGCATTCTTTAAGCTAGGGAGCCTGTACAAACTCACCGCTACTGTACTGAAGCATCTCTAAAGGCATCTCAGCTACGTAGAACCTTAATACAGAGTGCCATTTGGACAGGCTCTACTAGGATGCAAATTTTTTTAAGTTCTTTTTTTTTTTTTCAATAAACCCAACCGAATAGAGCATTTCTATGCGCCTTAATTACTTTCCACAATTTTTTTTCTTCAATGGCAAAGTACAGTTTTCTTTGAAAAAACGCCAATATGAACTGCAGTTTGATAATGACTCTCCCTAATATAAAATGGTGGGAAAGCTACACGCCGTAGGAGACTATGAGGGTTACAGATGCCGGTATTGTTTGATGATTCCCCCCCCCCTTCCCCTTTCAGGAAATCTGGGCACTGGATACCCCTAAGATTCGTTATCTCAAATGACAACAAGATTTAGGTGAAAGTAATTGGGTTTTAGTTATGGGTCTGCGGCTAACTAGCACCCGCTTCTTAAATAAGTTGCTCCTCTTCTAAACTCCATTTCCCCGTCTGTAAAATGAAAGAATTAATTGAGAGGACTAATTAATATTCAGTGTTTCCCTAACATTAACAATTAGAAGAAGAAATATATATCTTTGGAAATGCCCTTTCTCTGTAAAGAAACATAAAATTAACTGCGTCTACATGATATTGGATTATGGTCACACATATGTCCCGTTCAGTTTTCCTTTTCGGAACTTGGGTTGGAGTTGTTTGGCTAAGAAAAGTCAATTGCTGACTGTGTAGTTTTGTAAGCTAGCCAAGAGGATGCTGGCGACATTCCTCTCACTCCTCTGACCCGACAAGGTTGGTCACCTTCAGTCTCTCTTGAAGATTTCAAAAGAAACTGTGGAGCAACGGAAATGGCAAGCTTTTATGTCTGGAGTGGCTACAGGTTCAAATGACAATGCCAACTTCCTTGAGATTTAACTATTGTTAAAAATGCTAAATGAAATTGGAAGGAATTAGAGATAAGGAGTAGAGAAAAATCAGAGAATTCTGTGTGAGAGAGAGAGGACAAGTTCACTTCTCTGTGGATGGAACTTGGCTCCCACTGAGAAGAACTAAGGCTATAATCAGCCTGGTTTAGTTGGCCTATACTCAAAGAATATTGAATGTAGTTGATTTAAAGGATCCCACCAAGCAACAACTGACCAACAGGTAGAACAGACTTTGGATCTCTCTCTCTCTCTCTCTCTCTCTCTCTCTCTCTCTCTCTCTCTCTCTCTCTCTCTCTCTCTCTCTCTCTCTCTCTCTCTCTCTCTCTCTCCCCCCTCCCCATGATGACTTGCCCAAGGTAATGCAGCTTAACTTGTGACAAATCATCAAATCATCTACTTCTAGTCAACCGCTATTTACTGTGTACATTTATTAAATTAAGTTCTCCCCCAAATTTTCCCCAGGAAAAAAAAAGTGCATTTCTTTAACTTAACAAATATAATTAAATGTCAAATTAACAATAAGAATCATAAAGAACTGTTATTATCCACACACACAAAAAAAAAAAACAAGGGAAAGGATTATGGTGGGGGGTTGTTTGTTTGTTTGTTTGGGGGAGTTGGAGAGGAAATTAAATTTCTCTTTTTTAAAATTAACTTCTCTGCAGCCCAGCCAGAAGCAGTGTGTCTAAGAGGAGGGTCAGGAAATCCAGCCCCAGGAGTGACACTGGTTCCCTTTGTCCTCTTTCCTGAAGCACTTATGCCTTCCCCACCCCAGGCAGAGATAAACACAGCCTCAGGCTTTCCTAGGAATTTCTTGGGGAGGGGGAGAGAAGGAGAAGAGTGGGTGGCGGTTCCCAGCTCTACTCCAGACTTGTTTTAAGCCAGCTTTGGAAATGTCTTCACAAACAGACATCTCCAGACTCCAGGCTTGGGCTGAAGATCCCCATCTGTGTGGAACTTCAGAGAAGAGTCTTGGAGGACAAGAGCACGCTTCTCTGGGTTTTCCTTTAAGTCATTCTAGAGGTTCCCACCTACAATTTAGTTTTCCTTAAAAGCACCTGAGGAGGCGATGATTCAAATTCCTTTCTCTTAGCTTAGTGCCTTGAAAGCATTAGGCGCTTAATAAATGTTTGTTGTGCGCAATTGAAGCCTGGACCCAGTCGGTCCATGGAAATATAGTCATGAGTAGAACCTTCGCTAAGATTAGAACTTTTGGCTATCTGATAAACAGAGCCTGGGACTGGAACTCCTCAGCCTTTGGGTTCCACCGGAAACCAGACTCTCCTCCCTCTCGGCCTATTCAACTGGGTCGGTCAATCTCTTTGCTTCTTTGTAATGCTCTCTCCTGCAGGGTAAATGCAGCGATTGTGGCAGCAGTAGGGTGTTTTCCCTATCGCTCTCCGTATTTTATAAACAGAGGTTGCAACCGAATGTAAACTGCTGCAGTTTATTTAAACATGCATCATGTTTCACTGAAGTTTTCACAACGCCCCCTTTCTCCAGGCGATCCAGCTGGTTATTTCCCCAGCGTCCCTGTCCTGCCCTCCTGTCAGTCCCTGAACTAGGACTAAAGGAACTATCCCCAAGTCACCGGGCAATCAGACCTGGGATAGGGGACCTAGAGACTCTTGTGTCCTTTGGCTAACTGACAGCTGTATAGGCAGCTCTTGTTTTTCTCTCTCTTCCTCCAGCCAGAAGATATCACATTCCTGTCAGGGGACGTAGAAATCTCGTCCGTCATGGCCAGAAGTCTCTTTGTTCCTCTTTCACCAAATCCAGGTGACAAGAGGAGAAACGGAGACAATTCTAATTTAAGCAGTATTTTTAAGGTTTACAAAGTGCTTTCCTGGGACAGTAAGTGAAAGTTTTGTTTCTTCCTTTCACGAATTGGGAAACAGACTAAATCTTGAATTAACAGAGTTGCCCAAGGTCCCTACAATTAATCAAGGCAGCCCCTGGACTTTTGTCTCCAAGTCCATCTTTCCCACTACACTGTTTTGGGAAAGAGTATGTATAGTGGTCTGGATGGACCAGATTAGGCTGACTCTTTTGGTTTTGTTTGTTTCTTTTTTTTTCTTTGCGTTTCATGAAAAAAATATAACAATTTGGGAAAAGGAGAAAATACGAGCAATAAAGAAGAGAAAGGTACCTGAATCCCATCACATTAAGTAGGGTCTTCAGCCCAAAGGAGCAGAGCTTTTCCTAGTCTATCAAAATGCCCCCAGCTCTGTAAGTAACCTGAATCCCATTGGGGGGCCAAGCCCGGAGCCATAGCAGAGAAATTGCTGACTGGTCAGGACCCTAGATCCGGGCTTCCCAGGAACCTAGAAAGGGGAACATTCACCTGCATCTCCCTTTTCTACAGTCTCCAACATCCAGCCTTCTACTGTGTCCTGGGGGGATAAATGTTTTAAGGAAACTTCTTTTCTAAAACAAAACAAAACAAAACAAACAAACAAAAAACTGTTTTCATTTATCAGGTAATCACAGATTCGTCCAACATTAGTTGCAGCTGAAAGGGAATTTCCAGGCTATCTCACCCAACCCTAACCATCCTTTTCTATTTTGCTTTCTAAAAATGACAGAAAATTTGAGACATTTGTTCAAAGTCAGAGTATAGATATTCCGACTAGATCTAATTCAAATGGTCCTACTCACAGTCCGTGGCATCGTATGACTCTTTCCACTGCATCAGGGTGGTGTGCCTATAAGAGGATGGAAGAGACTTCCTACATATGTATATTGGCATACATGTGTTAGCATGTCAGTGTATGTGTATGTTTGAGTACATCCTGCAAACACTACACTAACAATAAGCTTTTATTTATGCTTACTGTGGTGCTGATGAGGGTACTTATTTGGGAATGTATATGAACACATTCATATGACTTGACATATGTATAAAATACTGATAAACTTGAAAACATTAATTGTATAATAGTAATAATAATATCCACCACAACAATAACTACTCACAGGCTGCATGACTTAATTGAGAGAGCCCTTGTAACCCAGATGATTCAAGTTTAAGCCTTGGTCCTGATGAAAGCTGGCTGTGTAACTACAGATTTATCATCTAATTTCTCAGGCAACTCTCAGAGACTATGAATTACAGACTACTTGCATATTTGCATTGGTGGGGGACATTTTCACAGTAGCAGCTCCCCACACTAAAGAAATCAGGAACTGAGACTCACTTAAAAAACATACACATTATATTTACAGAGCTTTACAACGTGCTTTAGTCACAAACAGCCCTGTGAGGTAGGGACTGGGAGAGTATAAATACTGCCATCTGAACTTTAAAGAGGAGGCTCAGAGATGTTAAGTGGCAGAGATAAAAGTCCATAAAGAGCAAGTTGAGGCTGAAGTATTAAGCTTGCCTATGTTTAGTGCCTTCTTTGTGATATAGGTTCCTGGGTGGGGTGTATATATGTACTTGTGCTTAGCAATTTCATGCCTGAATTGGATGCTCTCAAGAGTGTGACAAGGACATTTCTTGTTCCCTTGCATCATCTGCAGGAGCCAGTGGAGCCCTAGACAGTCACCAGCCTAGCATTCAGATACTTGCCCTTGGAAATCAGCTCAGCTTGCTAGCTCCTGTCAGCTCTGCCTAGCCTTTTCCTCCAATCACTTCTGCAATGTATCTTCATAGAACTCACCCGTGTACATGCATGCTTTTCAATACTACTTTTTACTTTGACTCAACAAACATTTATAATAAACTCCTATGTGCCAGGCCCTGGGGATATTAAAGCATCTAGGTGGATCAGTGGATAGAGTACTGGACCTGGAGTCTGGAAACACTGAGTTCAAATCCAGACTCTTACATTTACTAGCTATGTGCATTTGGGGAAATCACAACTACTGTTCCCTCAAATGCAAAATGAGGGCAAATAATAGAGCTTAATTCACGGGATTGCTTTAAAGGAGAAAATGAGGTAGAATTCGAATAGCACATGAGAGTGATATGAATGCAAGCTGTTGTTTCTTATGCAAAGACAAAAATAAAACTGACTCTCCCTCAAAATGCTTACATTCCATCAGTTAGAGTTGGCAGAGACTTTAGAAGTGATGGGGGGGGGGGGTTACAGGGAGGTGGCTAGTTGGCTCAGTGGATTGAGAGCCAAGCCTAGAGACTGGATCCTAGGTTCAAATCTGACCTCAAACACTTCCTAACTGTGGGACCCTGGGCAAGTCACTTATCCCCATTGCCTAGCCCTTAACCACTCTTCTGCCTTGGAACTAATGTACAATATTGATTCTAAGGCCGAAGGTAAAGGTTTAAAAAAATAGCCTAGTCCGACTACTCGTTTTATAGAAGAAATCCAAGCTTAGCTAGACTTGCCCTATGAGTATATGTGTGTCTACACGGATAGAATTAGCAAAGTCCCTTTTGTGGAGCCTCTTTTTCCTCCCGATTCTGGCACTGGAATTCCTCCCTTCTTGAACCAGAACCTGGGGTTCCCATTCCCCCGGAAGGGAGGCCAAATCAGCAGGTCTAAGGCAAAAAAAGACGAAGCCTGAAGACCGAGGTGGCCTCTACAGCCAAAGATGGTTCTGACCCAGACTGGGGGCACAGCGACCCACAACTGTAGCAGCTGTGGGCCGGGGGCGGAGCGGAGTGGACTGTGGAGACAGAGGTGGCACAGCTGCTGAGGGAGCGGGGGAGCCTCCAGACCCCCGGAGGCCCGGAGAGGGTTGGCAGGAGCAGTAGCCAGCTCTGCTCACTGTAGCCGAGGCTCTTTGGTGCCTTCGAGAGCCGGAAACTCCGCCTCTCGGCCAAACCGAGCTGGTCCCTAAAAGTTCCACTGCTGCGTCTTTAGCGCCCTGTTCTGGTCTGGCCTCTGCAGCTCCTGAGTTAGAGCACCGACGGAGTGCGACCTAGCGAGCGAGGAGAGGCGTTAGGCTTCCCCAGCATCTAGGCGAAAATCGAGTGTATCTGCTCAAGCCTGTTCAGCTTTGCTCAAAGTCCTTTCACAGCCACTTTCGCCTTTATTCCGTGACTACAAACAGCGATGTTAATGTGAGGTGACAAATGAGCTCTGGCACCCGGGGAAGGAGTGAGCCCGAATCCATTCCGTTTGAGGGCGGGAGGAGGGGGATGCCGAAGAGAAAGAAAATGTCATCTTCGAAGGCCAGCTCAAGTTAGTTATTTTTATTTTACAAGAGATGCACACCTTTCGGTTGTCCTAATTCCCTGAGGCTCCTTCCAAGAATCGCATTCACTCCTCCCAATCCCTCTTCGCATTACGCCCCCTCCGCCCCCCAGGATCTTGGCTATTTTTAAAAGACAAACAGGGTTGCAGAGCTCAGGACCTGGACAAACAGAAAGGACATTTGGCAAGCGCCTGAAGACAGAAGCCAGCACCATCCTGAACCTCAATCACAGGAATTATGTCATTTCTATCAGAACCTGAAAGCAGCAAAGGTCCTCGCCCAAACTCCTTCCCAACCCCGTTCCTCTACCATCTTCTGCACTGGACTCTTTTCCTTCCCCGGGAATGGGTACATCGGTCTCCCTTGTTCTCTCTTTCTTCTTTGGAGAGTTGGCTGACCCAGGGCACCCAGCTCGACGACACATTTCCTGCGTTGTCCACCGAGGGCAATAGACAGTGAGGATTACTGCTTGTAACACTAATCGGGAATTAGTAGGAACCCGTGTTTAATGAATGAACTTTAAGGTTTACAAGATTTACGATTACTTCCCAACCTAGGGAGGGAGGTAGAGGAAGATTTATCATCTCCCTTTAAAAGAGGAAGAAATTGTGGAGCATTTGGATGGCTTACGGTATTGAGAAACAGGCCTAGAGGTGGGAGGTCCCAGTTTCAAATCTAGTCTCAGACACTTCCTAGCTGTGTGACCCTGGGCAAGTCACTTGACCCCCATTGCCTAGCCCTTGCCATTCTTCTGCCTCAGAACCAATACACAGTATTGATTCTAAGACAGAAGGTAAGGTTTTAAAAAAATAATAAAAGATGAAGAAAATAAAACTAAAGATAATCACTAGCAATGCTCTCTCTGTTAGCTTATATTTTTAATGGCATCCTTACTTTTTATAAACTATTACTAATGAGATGCAATGGAAATAGTCCTGAACTAAGAGTCTGAAAACCTAGATTCTAGTGGGTTAAAATACAAGTCTACTAGGTTATCTGAGTAACCTTGGACAAGTCATTTCTTTTCCTGGGCCTTTCTTTTGGAATCTGCAAAATGAGAGGATTGGTTTCTCAAAATCACTTCCACCTTTAATAATCTGTGAAACAGTTTTTTAGATGTTTGAAAACTTTTTAATGCTCTCTAGTCTTTCTGATTTCTCATACTTCACCTCTTCCATTTCCATTGCTTTTGATCCCTCCTCCAAGATCATTGATATTCACTAAGGACCCAGGTTTAGCTGGTGATGTGCCAGGGTGGGGTTTATCTTCATCGATCTGGGGCTTCAGTTTCTGCTTCTAAAAAACTAGGTTTGTTCTGGATGATATCTGAAGGGACTTGTGGGGTTTAGGTTTTATTCTGATTGCCCAACTGGTAAAGATAAATTTAATATGATTCTAGAGTTTGGAATTGTAGTTCTGGGTTTACAAGAGGGATGGGAATCCTGGACTCCCCTTTCTCTGCCTCAATGCTGCCCTCTTCTGACAACTGGAAATATTCACAGCCCTTTCCGGGATATAGACCCAGTTTATGACGGATTCTTTATTGTCTGTTTTGTTATCTAGGAGAGAATGGGGAAAAAAATGTAAGTGGGAATACCTCAGAGTCTCGAAGTCTTGGAACTATCACAAGGAGCCTCTGAGAGGCAGAACTGGAGTGGTCTTACAATGGCTGCTGCAGGTTTATTTGTGTCAAAGTAGTGGCAACCCAGGAATCCTTGTAAACCCTATTTTTTAGGGCTGTTGGATTGCAGCTTTCAACTTATTTAATATCATATTCATTTTTGCATAGGAAAAGGGAAAATAATATACATTTATAGAACAACTGCTTTATCCTGGGCAAATACTATCTCACCTGATTATTAAAATATTCCAGTGTTCTGGAACTCACAATATTTGGAACTCTAAATTTCAACCTTGCTTTCCAGATGAAATCTTAGAAAATGAGTCAAACTAATATTTTGTAGAAATGTTTTGGGTCATGAAGTACAGGGGAATAACTCATCATTTATCATTTAATCCTGTATTATCTTGCATACAAATAAGGTGTCAGATATAGGTATGGGACACATAAAAATGCAATTTATTGACTTAAGGGAGGCACTGCCAGCTGAGGGCATGGACATCTCCAAAGGGGTATGCACTCTCAAACCATCAAGCAAAGGGCTCAACACCCAGAAAGTGCTCATTAAATATTTATTGAATCAAAGTGAATCATTTGAAGTCTAGGTAGGGACAAGATTAAAATATGTGGAGAAGCAGTCACAGAGTTATACAAGACAGTTATAAAATGTTCACATGTGTTTTGGACTAGTGTCTACTTGTAGTAGAATTTTAGGAGTGGAGAAACAAAATGCCCAATTCTTTTCTCGTTGTTTTAGTCCAGAGTAAATCTCCAAGCCCAAGCTATCTCTAGTAGCAAACATTCAATGAACCAACAAGTCTTTATTTATAGCCAACTGAATTTCTAGACCACTTCTAGGTAGGTTCTTGTGCAGGGCTGAGGGAGGAAGGATATCAAAGCAATGGAGACATGATTCTAATACTCAAGATCTCAATGATCTATACTAATAACTCACATTTATATTATGTTAAAGCTTACAGAGCACACTGAGCATTTATTTAAACAACAAAATACTGAGAAATTTAAAGACAAAAAGCATGTCCCTGCCTTTAAGAAGCTTACATTCTACTGGAAGGAAGAAACATGTACACAATTAAGTAAATACAAAATATATTCAAAATAATTTTGGGATAAGAAGAGAATACTACCAACCAGTGCTATCAGGATACAGAGCTAGACCACAAATGAAGTTTGAATGACAAAGGGTCCCTGGACTCATAATTTACCTTAGTAAGGAGTTACACAAAAAACACAATATTAAACAATATATGTATCTGAAAGAAGCAAAATGAAGTGTTTTCCTCATAATCATCCTATGAGCAAAATAATGCAAATATTATTATAGTCACTTTACAAATGAGAAAGCAAACTCAAAGAATTCAATGACTTACACATTGTCCCCTGGAAGTTTGAAATTTGGTGTATAAAATAAGGACTCCTGACTTCAAGACTATATTTCTTCCCAAGAAAAAAACTTACATATAGCATATAGCTAGAAGATAATCCAAGATAAGACAAATAGTAAAGATATTATGATGCAAACCATATGCACATAAATGCTGAAAGAATATGAAATCTGAAATGATTAGAGATACCAAGGCTAAGGAATATCCTGGCATAACTCAAAGAATTCTGCCTTTACTCTCACTCCTCTGGAGAGCTGTATGGGCTGGGTTTCTATAACACTGTGGGAAACTGATGTTCATTCACATGCATGGCTCCTGGAGAGGTAGGGAGACAAAGGGAAGGGAGGGAAGGAGAAAGGAAGGAAGGTTCAGAACAAGTACTCCCAGTGAACCGATTGAGTGACTTCTCAATTTCCCTCTCTGGTTCTTGGCCTCAACTGCTAATATTGAACATAAACCCCCTTTCTGGCACTAAGCCTTGTCCCTGTTTCCAAGGCTGAAGAAGTCATTTCCAGTGCCCTAGTCTGAGCTGCACCCAGAATCTATTGAAATCTGAATGTAGGGTCAGAACTGTTTATTATACAACAATTAAAACAGGAAAATATGAAAAGCCTTCATTCAGAGGGATCCGGCTATTGTTAAGTCAGAAAATGATTTTTGTTTCTAAATAAAAAGTACATTTTGCTTTACAAAAAAAAAAAATACACATATCTGGCTGTATCTATATAGTTGCAAAGGAAAGGTGAATTTGCCAGTTTATTTGCTCAGTGTAAACAGCCAATCTGAAAAGTGTTCCTTGAGCATGATTTTTCCTAACCAATTGTTTACATGGGTCTGATGAACCAAACTTCACTTCATTTTGTTTTGTGGTTCTGTGTACTGAGCCTGTCTCTCCCTGCCACCGCCACCCCCTTCAAAAGACCACATAACTGCAGTAAAATTGGACCCAGACAGACAGCTTTCTTCTTGACTGATTTGGCCATTTTAGCCTCAGTTTACACAGCAAAAAAGGAAGCAGACTTTAATTAAGATCACTCATTGATGAGCTTAATCAGTGTAGACAGCAGAATTCGATCATTGACTTGAAGTCTCAAAATAGACTCTGGAAAATCTTTTTTTTTAAATCCCTTCATATAATATGATTTTTTATTTTAAATTGTTTAAATTTTAAATGTTTAAATTTGTTTGTGGCCTTAAATATATACATTGAATTCCCTCCATCCATCCCCCCATTAGAGAAGGTAACATTTGCTAAAAAAAGATATATATGTATATAAAACTATGTCTTACTTATTTATATTTATCAGGTCTATCTGTGAAGGTGGACATATACAAGGTGATGTCAGATGAATCCTGCATATCAAGACTCTCTCTTTGCTCAAGCTCACTAAGCTCCCTTTTCTCTACAGTAGCCATGATGAGCTTAAACACATTTCTCTGGAAAGAATATGATTTTCAATTCAAAATTACCACATCCAAACAGAATTCATTGTCTTAATTCCCAAACTCTTCCCTCTTGAAATCGTCCCTATTACTTCTGAGGGTGGGCATCACCATCATTCTGGTCAACCAGGTTCACAACCTTGGGATCATCCTCAACTCCTTTCTTTTACCCTAGATATCTATGATACAAACCAAACATATAATTAATTCAAAAGGAATTGATTTGAGAGAGTGTATATATGTCCATGCATGTTCTCATAGCTAGAAAAAAGGTTATTGAAATAAATAATCCCCAAGATTCCTCCCAGGTTTGGATCTTATAACCTTTTAATATATAATCTGAGATTTATTATATATTTACTTATTTTTGTATAACTCCAACACAAAATGGAAAATCCAACCCGTGTCAACAGTTATAGTTACTAATGTTCACATTTAAACAATCTCAGAATCCGTTCCCAAAGAATTCTTCCTTTTCCTAAGGAGTCCAGCAAGATAATAATGAGTAAGAAAAACTCCCTAGTGGAAATCAACATTTCCTGATGACTTTCCTAAGCTTCAGGAAAAGCTCTCCATCCACATGCTCATGTCTGATTTAGCCCAGGTTGAGCCAGGCTTCAATTCATGAAAAATGAGGCAATTTATAGCAATCAGGACTAGTACTCTTAACTGACACAAAGGACCTTGAATTTACTGGTTCTTCTTACTAAGCTGGGACCTTGACTCCAAGAACAGTTGCCCTGACAACTATATCCATGGCAGCAAGAGGTAGGTCCCTTCTCACCAGCCTCCAGGTGTCAGAGTCACTGAGAACTTAGTCAAAAGTGCCAACATACCTGCTAGGAGACCAGGTCCTGTCCTGAGGGCAGGGAGGTAAAAGGAGCAGATAAAAATGGGGTCTCATCTGGAGGCTTCCCCCGTAACCAACAAACATTTCTTGAGCATCTATTATATTCAAGGTGCTGTGGAGGAAATAAAGAAGTCTAGGACCTAGCAGCAGTGAATCTGCTGCTTTATAGCCCTAAAGGAATTAATCGGTGGAGGAAGGCCCTTCTCACCAGAAATCTGCTCACTTCATTCAGGTCAAGACTGGACCCGAGGTCTGTTAACCTAGTGAGTGAAAGAAACAGGGAAAAGAAATTCATCTTCGACATAACACCGGAACATACTATTTGGAGATAGAAAGAACTTTAGCAATTTTAAAAATAATGAAACTGATGTCTAAAGAAAAAGAAGTTTTCCCAACATCTCAATATGTATTCTCCCATTTCAAATCCAAGATTATTTCTGCCATTCCATCAATTCTCAAAGTATACTGGGAATTCCTAAAGACCCTGAGAGAGTATAAGAGATTAAAATAATCTTTGCAATAATAATTTTTGATACAGTAAATATCAATAGAGAAAAAACACATAAACAAAAACTCTTGGGGAGGGAGAAGGAGAGGAGTACCTCAATGATTTTTCTGAGGAAAAATCAGTTTTGAGACCAAAAAGTTTTAAGAATTACTATATGCCACATGAAACCTATCTAATTGCTTACCATCTCAGCAGGGTGGGGTGGGAGGAGAATTAGAGACTCAAAATTCTTTTTTAAATGTTGGAAATAGTTTTTATATGTAACCAAAGGGGTAGAAATAGAATTTTAAAAAAGAATAGCTGTGGTACATCATACTGCTTCTGGTAAAAACCAATCGCAATGTCTTCAATGTAAGGATCTCAACTGGAAGATGAATAACAATTTGGTAAAATAACTAACAAAGCTAAAAGGGCATAGAGCCAAATAAGTATTCTGGGAGAGTAACACTTAAGGTACTTGAATCGAATCAGCTTAGGAGTTGCCCAGATCCTGGGCTGCAAAGGAGGACCATGTTTATCCTAAGGACATCCATTGCCCTTGTCCCCTGGCCCATAACCTTGAAATGCTTTTGTCCACCCCTCTCTAACTCCCACTGTAGAATTTATTCTTGGCCATTCCTAGTCAAATGCAAAAATAATGCTTCTCCCAGGATGGCCAAAAATTGTTTATAGGAAGTAGCTTTTCCTTCGACAAAGCCTCTTCTCCCTGGAAATTATTTCAGAAGCATAGGGATAGCCAAGAATGCTGCTTCTCGAAACAGAAAAGTTGAGAAAGCAATCACCAAGAAAAACCTCTAGGCAACAAAGTCCTATTTCCAGGTTTATTTTTAGAAGTCTCTTAATATTCCATTTTCCTTCATTTGGTATTCTAGATATGACCCACTGAGCCTGAGAGCAGAGCCACTCCAAGGCAAATTTGTGAAGGGATCTAAATTATTCTTTGGTAGCATTCTCCTTCCTCTCCTGTCCTCACTCTTCAGAACGTGGCCAAATGCTCAGTGCTCTTTGGCTACCTTGTGCCTTCAAAGGTCCAGATGTCAGGGCCCCAGACAATGACTCCAGACTTTTTTCTGCCTACCCTCTCCACATCATACCCTCACTTCCCAGAAAACGAGTCAAACCCTCTAATTATCCTGTATCCTATTCTTTCAAGGCCCTCCTTTCAGATAGCACTAAGGTGTTCAAATAATCCAGTTTGCTGAGGGAGATTTTTTCTAACCTTCTCAAAGCATTTTAACAAGGATCTCACTCCTATGGTTTCAGGTACCTTAAACTGTAAAAATGAGTGGCAGAAGGTAATTTAGGTGACTCAGTAAATATAGAGCCAGGTCTGGAGACAGGAGGTCCTGGGTTCAAATTTGACCTCAGACACTTTTTTAATGGTATGATTCTGGGCAAGTCGCTAACTTCAACTTTTCCATTCCTCACTGACCTCTTCCACTAAACTTCAACAGCACCACACTGAACCATCTGAACAGACCTGATCAATGATTTAAGTACTTAATAAGCTGGTCCAAAATTGACTAAAAAAAAAAAAGAAATCTAGTTGAATCATAAATTATACAGAAATTTCAATGATTTCATGCCACCCCTAGCTCAAACATTCATCCTGTTTTGCACCAATATTCTCTTGCTGGAATGGGACCAGCATGATCAATGTAGCAGTCCAGCCCATATGTATAATTAAGAGGCAAGGATTGTGAGTGGGCACATGGCCATTCTGCACATGGCAATGGACTCTGTTCCCAGTGTGGCTGGAGTTAGGGCGGAAACCCTGCTTCCCTTTGTCTCACTCACCTGAGGATAATAACCCCACCTTCACCTTGTCGTAATTTGCAATTATCCAATGGCAATACACTATGTAACTCATCAATATGTATTGAGGCATTGTGTAACTTATCAATATGTATTGAGTTCATTTGCATATCAAAGAGATTAAATTGGGAAGCCTTGGCCAGCTCCTTCTTCTTGGAGGATCTCACAGGTTTGCTCAACACTGTCTTTCCACCTTCTTCTCTCCCCTCTATCTCTACCTGAGGCCTGGCCGTCAGCCAGGTGTCTCTTTCTTTTCCAATGCTAATACCTAGCATTCTCTAATTCTCTCTATTAGTCTCTATTCATTCTCTTAGCTGAACTATATCATCCTCTGACTGGTGAAGTGTTAAATTGGGATCTCTGGACGGAATATAGCCTCCCAGTGACTTCCATTGATTGGGGCTTGGCTGCGGCTCCAAGATATTAATGATAACTGATCTCTGACTCATTATTGACATCTCGAATTTGGCTCCCTCACGCCCTTCACGGCATCCAGAACTTCTATCCCTTTTCTATCTTCCTACCTTGAGGCTTCTCTCAGGACTGAGGAGCTTTAATCAAAAAAAGAATTGGTATGATTTCAGAGGAGCAGCAAGGTGGTCCAGTCAATAGAGGGCCTGCCCTGAAGTTAGGAAGATTCACCTTCCTGTGTTCAAATCTAGCCTCAGATACTTATTAGCTGTGTGACCCTAGGCAAGTCATTAACCCTGTTTGCTTCAGTTGAACACCACTGAAACAACTGTAAAACAACATAATTTGAGTTGTTGTCCAAGAAGGACCTCAGTATAGCTGCTAATCACATAATGCCATGGTCTCAGAAGAATAAAATTTACAGGTGAAGAAAAGAGTAATGAAAAGATGTATAATATTTTTATCATTTGTAGTATATTATGAAGATAACTTTTGCAAAAAAAAAAAAATAGAAGACAGTATTAGGACCAAGCAATTGGACAGAGCATTCATTTTGGGTCAGAAGATCTGGATTCAAATCTTGCTCCTGTCACTTCTTTTGTGTCCTTCTGGGAGTCATTGAATTCCCCTAGGTGGCAGTTTCTTCATCTCACAATGAGAGAGTGGAACTAAACCTATAATTTTATGAATAAACTAAAGAAGTGATTTGGTTGTGAGGAAAGATCAAAAACTAACAGCCAGATGGCAGCACTCAGGAAATTTTAAAAGAAGTGGAGAAATCCTCTAACATTATTTATGAATAATTTATAGGAAAACATTGATAAGAATCACACGGGATTGGGCAGAAGGTTGTGTAGGGTGGTGAGCAGTGGGAAATTACAATTCTATAAAAAGAAGGCTTCAATTATTTTATTTTATTATTTTAAAAAGCATCACACAGAATCAGAAGACATGGTTGGCTTGCATGAGTGAAGAGAATTCCTGCATCAATGAGAACAGATTCATAAAGTATAAGTTCTTAATTATATGCTCTCCTATCCCTTTTTATGCATTCTTCCTTTATCCTTGAGATTATAAAGTATTTGAGGGCAAAGACTGATATGTCTTAGATCCCCTCTGAATTCACCACTTGGTCTGCTGTTTAATTTCTGTATCCAACTCTTCATGACCCCATCTGGGATTTTCTTGGGAAAGATGCTGTAGTCGTTTGCCATTTCCTTCTCCAATTCATTTTAACAGATGAGGAAATTGAGACAAATAGGGTTAAGCGACTTGCCTAGGTCACAGAGGCCAGATCTGAACTTGGGAAGATGAGTCTTCCTGACTCCAGGCCTGACCATCATGCCACCTACCTGCCCTCCCAATTAGCCTAGCTTAGAACAAAAAGCTCTTTCCTTTGACTTAAAAATTGACTTGTCTTACCTTGTCTTTTCAAATGCAAATCTCCTTGGGAAAGAGGACTGTTTAGTCTCAATCATATGGGTAAAAAGGTAAGTTAGTAGATGCTTAATAAATGTTTATTGAGTGACTTTTAGATCATGAGCTCAGGATCTTTAGAGATGGAAAAGACAACCTTTTTTAAATTTCCTCTTTGTTAGAAAGGCTCCTGTTAGCTAAAAATACTTGGTTTGGGTGGGCAGAGAGCTCTACCAGAAGGAATTAGGGGAAACACCAAAAGGAGAAAATGGCTGAATAAAAAACATTCATTAAGCATTTACTTTGTGCTAGGCAATATTATAAATTCTGGGGATGCAAATATAAAAAATAAGACAGTCCTGGCCATCATGACATTTATATTCTAATAGAAAGAGACAAGATGAACTATAAGAATTTTTACCAACTTTATAATTGTTGAAAGCTATCCTTGCTGACCAAATCTAGGATCCAAGACCCTTTAACCAAATTCAAGCAACGTGATTAATCTCAACAATATCAGTATCGGGAGAGGGAGCTCTACTCAAAGAAATATGAGATGCACACATTTACAGAGCCATCTCCATCCCAAATATTCCTATGGATTATTTGTACTCAACTTGTGGTAGAGCTTTCCGAGCTTGTATTGGTCTAATCGTCCTCAGTTGGACATACTTCACATTGACCCCATATAGCCATCTTATTTTGGTCCTATTTGAATACAAAGGACAACGGCCAACCAACCAACCAACCAATCAGTAGCATGAAAGACTATATACTTGTGCTTCTGGGGAAGTCTCATAATACCCCAGAAGCCCAAGAACTCAGTATGGGACACTGAAAAAGGAGAGAAGGGGGAGGATGAAAGGGAGGTATCCAATAAATGGGGAATAGTTGAACAAAGTGTAATCTTTGACTAAAATGAAATATTATTGGGTCTAAAGAAATAATGATAATTAAAATTTCAGAGAAATAGGTGAAAGCTTATAATGATATGGCCAAGTTGAAAGAAAACAGAACAAAAAAAAATGGTATACATACAACTCATGACTCACAATATCTAACATCTGGATTTACATGGAAAAAAAGCTGAATCCTAGGGGTAACTTTGCAAAATCACAAACTCTTTCTGTGGTTCATTATACCCCAACACAGAGGGTACATGGGGAAAATCTCGGGATGGGGGATGGGAATAGGGGTAAGGGTGGCAAATAGCTTGCTTATAGCTTATTTCTAGATTTCTGAAAATACAGGTGAAAAGATTTCCTCAATCTCTAAACTAGCCCTTAAGGTGACAATCCAAACTACTGGGTTCATAGAACAGCCTTTATTCTACTACTAGAAAATTGTAAATGGTTGCAAAGTCTTTCTGAGTTGGAGGTCAAGAACATAGAATCTAGAATCTCTTCCTTTAGGCCAAATGAACAAGACCATACATGCCTCTGCCCCAAAGGAACCATTACCAGATACTAGCTCTACTCTACTCTCAGAAACTCACAGACAAAATGGAAAAAGGGATCAGACAATTCTGTGGTTCCCTTTTCTAAATCAGAACAAAGGAGTGGCTCCTGTAAGAATTTAAGATGTTAAATTTATCTTCTACCAATAAAAATCCATCTTCCAATTGGTGCCAAAGTCCAGTTTTCTTATACTTCATAGGATGATACAGTCCCAAATAATTGGTTGGCTCTAAGCCTATCAATTCATCTCCAGCCAGTGAGACAATCTGGACATTTCCTTAGTCCTCTTAATAAGGAGTCATGTCATGTCTGCAGCTTTCATAGGGAGTTACTCTCAAAATCCTAAACAAAGCCTCATCTTCCTTTAATTTCATCAAAAACACTTCCTCAATCAATCCCCTACATACATAATTACCATAGTTACATAAATGAAGATGGCATTAAGAGGCAACAAAATTCAGGTCATATCCAACATAATATCAGTACATACTATGGAAATTAACATTTAGATTATGTGCATGTATTTTTTTTAAGAAATAAAAGTAAGGGGAAAGAAAGTATCATGGGAAAGAGAGAAGAAAGGACTTGAGGGGCAAGGAGAGAAGAGAAAGGAAGAAGAGGAGAATCAGAAGGAAAGATATGGGGAAGGGAAGAAGATAAAAAGGAATAAGAAGAGGAGGAAGCAGAGAGAGGAAGAAAGTGAGGAAGGTGAGAGGAAAACAAGAGAGAAGTGAGGGATACAGAGGACAAGAGGAAAGGGAAGAGAAAGTGAAAAGATGAAGAATGAAAACTAGGGACAGAGAATGAAACTGTGGTTTCACTGGCATAGGAAACTCCCAGGGGATGAAAATCCCTTTCCTAAGCAGGTCAGCCCCTTCTTTGCCTAGATCATTAAATTGCCTAGATCACTAAGAGTTTAAACGGCTTGACTAGGGGTCACATAGCCACTTTGTGTCAAAGGTGGGACCTGAACTCAAGTCTTGCTGACTTCCAGGCTAGCCACAATACCTCTGGAAGTAAAGAAGAAAAGATGAAAAAGGGAGGGAAATGGAAAGAAAAGGAACAAAAGGGAGGGGAAGGGATGAGAGCCAAATGTCTTCTGGATTCTTCACCTACCTGAAATCCTTTAATCATTCCATGGAGGATCTACCCTCTTGGGGGATTTAGTGCTTGATGCTGTTTGTGAATTTGCCTTCTGGTGAACCCTGGGTTCTGTAGGAGGGGGAAGATCCAGCTGGACAGTCTAAAAGGAGAAATCAGAGCCACTTGTTTAAACAGCCTCAAGCCTCCCAAGTGTCTCCAGACGCTTTGAGTGAGGGAATATGGGGGAGGGATGGCTTGGGAGGTGGCTAAATTAAGGAAAAGAATGACAGCCATAAGATTTTATTTTAATTTATTTTTTCCATCAGCTTTTTCCATTCCAGGAGGAATAATTTTTTTCGTATTGGAATCAAAGTGCTCAATCCCAACCCTTCTGTTTTATCTCGACCTCTCTCATGGTTTTGTTTGAAAAGTGACAGCTTTGGGACATCCCTGGCTGTTTCCCATTAGGGGCAGAGGGTTCACCAGTGTGTCCTTGGGATGTTCCCTATTACACAGTGGGGATTTTAAAGCAGAAACACACACTAACAGAGTTACAGTTGGCTGGGTATCAAACCCTGATCCCTTTCCTTATCTCATGGAGATTTCAGAAGCACTCCAGGCAAAACCAACTCCCTTCCTATAGGGAAGGGGAAAAGGGGGAAAGAGTATTGTTTCCATACTCTGCCACCTTGAAACCATAGGTGAAGCAGTCAGAATAGGATGTGATGCTGTTGGGAAACCCTCCCAGCCCCCAAACATCTCTTCTACCCAGCTGTCACTTACTTCAAGCATCTGTGCTTCAGTAATGAAATGAGGCAGATTGAAGGGAAGCAGAGCCAAAAGGATTATATCATATGCATGTAACTCATGGCCCAGGATCCCCAAGAGCTGGCTTTATCCTTCCTCCACAGAAGCAGATGATAACCCATCCACCGATGTACCAAAATGGCAACTGTGAGTTTCTTTGGCCAAAATTAAAAAAAAAATCATCATCCTTTGTCTAACCTGGGGATTCGCCTCTAAGGTCCCTTGGTAAGAGTGAGGCACCTTATACACCTTGTTGCCAGTCCCTTCCAGCTTGGTAGAACTGGCAGAGTTTGCACTTATTGGCCATAGCCTTTGAGATCTCAGTGTCAGCTCCCTATCACGATGCAGCATCAGAACTGGACTTAATTGGCTGAACAACCACTTACTGCACTTCCAGTTCTTTCCTTAGTCTTGGGCATTCCACCACTACCACCACCATCTCCTTTTCAAATAGGGATCTCTTACAAAGAACAGGATTTTCATTCAGTAAAATTTAGAGATTATTAATCTTTTTTTTTCAGGAGGGGAATCTTAAATGCAGCATGCCATCATGGAAAGTTTGCTAGACTTGGAATTACGATTCAAAAAAAAAAATTGAGAACCTACTATGTAGGGGCAGAAGAGTGGCTCAGTGGATTGACAGCAGGCCTAGAGGCCATGGGTTCAAATATAGCTCCAGACACTTCCTAGCTATATGACCCTGAGCAAGTCACTTAACTCTTATTGCACATTTTACACAGTATTGATTCTAAGACTCAATGTAAGTTTGGTTTTTTCTTTAAAGAGCCTACTATTTGCCAGGCACTGTGCTAAGCACTCAGGATACAAAAAGAAGCAAAGAAAATAAATAGTCCCTGCCCACAAGGAACTTATGATCTAATGGGGGGAATCAGAGACCCTGAGGTTGAATTCATACCTGGACATTTAACTAAGTTACTTTGGGCAAGTCATCTTGCTCTCCTTATGTATAAAATTAGGACATTAGACTTTTACGATCCTGGCCAATTCTAAATCTATAGTTTTGTTTTGGTTTTTTTCATCTCCAGTAGTAGTCCTAGCCTCAAAGAGCCTGGCAAGCTTATTTTGGGAAACATTTCTAAAGTGGTTCCAGGAAGCTTTTCCTTTCTCTTTATAGTTGAGGCTGAGTGTCTATACAATCACCAAATACAGATGAGGTCTCTATTTCGCTTGCATATAAGGGTTTTCAAAGATGAGATGTGGTTCCTGCCCCTGAAGATCATACAGTCAAACTGAGGAGACAAAACAAGAACAGAAAACCATATGATAGGTATTGCTGAAATGTTTCCTACAATCCTCTTGGAGCTCATGGTTATCTCTCTCTCTCTCTCTCTCTCTCTCTCTCTCTCTCTCTCTCTCTCTCTCTCTCTCTCTCTCTCTCTCTCTCTCTCTCTTTATCCCTTAAGACGCTAAGTGACTTGGCCAGGATCACACAGCTAGGAAGTGTCTGAGATCAAATCTGAACCCAGGTCCTCCTGACTCCAGGCCTGTCTCTCTATCCACTGTGCTGCCTAGCTGTACTTACATAATTATATCTTGAAATTACTATAGATTGTGTGAACACTTTATTAAGACAAGGCAGCAATGTTTGGATCTGTTTGGGTTTTTTAGAGCATAAAATAATTTTTATAGTAGCAAAGAACTGGAAATAAGGGAAATACCCGTCAAATGGTGAATAACTAAACAAATTGTGGTCCATTAATATAACAGAATATTACTGTGCTTTAAGAAATAGTGAATATAAGGAATACAGAGATTCATGGGAAGTCCCAAATCAGTAAGCAGAAGCAGGAAAATAATATAGACAATGACTCTGAAAATGCAAATGGAAAAAAAATAACAAAACTGAAAACTAAAGGCTGTGAAAATATAACTAAGTTGATCCAAAGGAAAGAAGGAAGAAAACAGAGGTAAAGAATAGTGATGTAGAACATTGCCTACAATCTCAAAATTTTCAATATGCAGTTTAGTTTTACTGAATTGTTTTTTCTCCTTTTTTATTCTTTGCTATAAGGGATACTAACACTATAAGTTGTTGGGGAGAAAGCACTTAAAATTATATCAATTTGAGTTATTTAACATTTTTATATAGGAGCATGGTACAGTGCAAAGTGTTCTATTTGGACTCAGAGGATGTGGGTTCAAGTCCCCAGTGTGTGTCACATTGGGAAATCAGTTACTTTCTCTGGGCCTCATTTTCCACAGCTGTAAAATTAGGGCTTAGATGACCTCAAAGGTTCCTTCCATCTCTAGACCTATAATCTTCTAATCAATGACTTGAATGAAGACATAGATGGCACCAATCTGAAAGAGACAGCTAACACATTATATGACACAATTAGGGTCCCAAAACATCTCTCTCTATAGACTAAAGGAATAGGGCAAATCTGTTCTAATGAAATTTGAGAGGAATAAAGGCAGTCTTATGCTTGGGTTTAGCAAATGAACTTCACAAGTACCAGATGGGGAAGGCATGGTTAGAAACATTTCAAGTGAAAAAGATTTGGGAGTTTTAATACACTACAAACTTAATATGAATCAGCAGGGTGACAGGGCAGCCAAAAAATGTTACTATGATCTATGCTGCAATAAGAAAGACATAATGTTCCAGGGCACATTTTAGGAAGGGTATTGAGAAAATGAAGGCAGCATGAGCATAGGGAATACAGAGCATCATTGGAGCCAGGAAGATTCGGATTCAAATTTCTCTTTTTACCAGTTCTTAACCTTTCAGTGTGCTAAGAGCAAAGACTATATATGTTGTCAAGAAGGTGAAGACTTGCCAATGGTAGGGAGTTTTCTTGTCTGCAAGTCTCTGTTCCAACGAAATCATGAGCATAATCCCCACCTCTACCCCTATTGATAAAATGGAGCAGATTCAGAAAAATCTGAGCAGAATACTCATACCCAGGTTAGCCTGCACCGAGTGCACACAAAAGTTCTGTTCAGCCATTGGGAAGGGCTGTCATGGGTGAAACATATATTCATGGTTTCATATAGAAATCTCTTTCTTCTTCTTTGTATGTTGAAATGTTCATACATGTTCAGGATGTTTTAAAGATTCGGAGACAATCTCAAAGGACTCAATGAAAAAACGCTATCTACCTCCAAAGAAAGAATGGATGAAGTCTAAATGTAGACTTAATATGTTTTGGCATATTATGTTTCATTTTCTTTTTTCAGTTTTTGTTCATTTTCTTCCATAAACTGACTAATATGGAAAAATGTCTTACATAATTCCACATATAAAATCTATCTCAAATTGCTTGCCATCTTAGGAGGAGGGAAGAGAGGCAGAAAATTTGGAATGTGAATGTTAAAAATGTTTTTATGTGCAATTGGGGAAAATAAAGCATTCTTTTAAAAAATCATGATAAAAAAGAAAATCTTTCTTAAAAGATATAATTTATTCTGAGTGGCCTCAGAAACCAGCAGTAGGAAAAATGGGTAGAAATGAAGAAAAGCAAATTTTAGATCATGATGAGAAAAAATTTTAAATAATATAGTTAATATTTGTAAGGTACTTTAATGTTTGCAAAAATATTTACAAATATTGTCTCATTTGATTCTCATAACAACTTAGTGAGATACTTGCTATTATTATCCCCATCTTACAGATGAGGAAAGTGAGTAAGAAAGAAGTAATTTACCCAGTGTCACAAACCCAATAACTGTCTGAGTTCGAATTTGAACTCAGATGTTTCTGACTAAGTCTAACACGCTAGCCACTATACCCATGATGGCGAACCTATGATCACATGTCAGAACTGACATGTGTAGCAATTTTTGACGACACGCAGCCATGGCCTGGGAGTCGTGAGCCCACAACTGTGGCTATGGCCATGCCCCGCCCAGCCCAGGGAAGGACTGCTCCATGTGCTGGCCACCAGGGTGGGGGTGGGGGGCAGGGGGAAGGACGGGCAGTGGGCACTGTGCCAGTTGGCTGGGGTGTGTGGGGTTCCCACGGGGGCAATGAGGAGGAGCATGCATGGAAGGAGCAAGCAAGGGCAGACAGGATGGTGGGCAGCAGCCACTGCTCTCACAGCGCCCCTTGGTCAGCCAACTGGAAAGGGGCGGGGTGAGGTGGGGCTGGGCCAGCATAACACTGGGCGGGGCTCTGACCCACATGCAATGGAAGAGTGCCTGATACCCATTACCAGACACTTTTAGCACCATGAAAAATATAGCAATGGCTTTACTCACAATTTTTCCCTCTATGTACTTTTGTGAAACCTTATTCTCAGTGTTAAATAATATCAAAACCAACAACAACAACAACAACAACAACAAAAATTGACAGATGAAGTTAGTAGCTCTTGCTTGGACTTGAAGTGTACAAAATACCAAGCTTCAATTGAAGACTTAGTCAATGAAAGTCAGCATCAAAAAAGTCACTAATAGGCAGGTTAGTTAAAAAATTCTCCCTCCCCCTCATTTATCTTAGTTCATGGCACCCCACACATGTTAAATAATATCAAGACCAACAAAAGAAACCAACTTACAGATGAACAAAGAAGTCACTAAGCAGGTAAGTTAAAGAATTAGTTTTTGGTTTATTAAATAAGTTATATATTACAATTCTACATTTTTGTTATTTAAACCATAAATATCACAAAATTATGGTTTTTTTCTTGAAGTGATATACCACTTGAGTTATACTCATTTTTTTTTGGTGAATTTTGACACACCACGCTCCAAAAGTTGCCCATCACTGCATTATACCAAGCTGTAGCCAGAGTTATCCTAAAATGGAATACTCTTCTAGTATGGGCTAGCTGACCACCTGTTGGAATGTTATAGATGGGATTCCTATTAAGATAAAGCTTGGATTAAATCAAGGGCTCTTAACTTTTTGTGTGTCATGATCCCCTTTGGAAGTCTGATAAAGTCTATAGACCCCTTCTCATAATAATGCTTCCCCCCCCCAATTTGAATTAGTTTATTTAGTCAATTTAGAACATTATTCATTGGTTGCAATAATCACATTTCCCTCCCTCCCTTTCACCCACCTTTCCTGCAGCCAACACACAATTTCATTGGGTATTACTTGTGTCCTTTATCAGAACCTATTTCCATGTTCTTGATGTTTGCACTAGAATGTTCATTTAAAGTCTACAACCCCAACCATATCCCTTCAATGCATGTATTCAAGCAGTTGTTATTCTTCGGTGTTTTAACTTTCCTCTGGATGTGGATAGTGGCTTTTCTCATAGATTCCTCCAAATTGTTCAGGCTCATTGCATTGCCACTAATGGAGAAGTCCATTACATTCGATTGTACCACAGTGTATCAGTCTCTGTGTACAATGTTTTCCTGGTTCTACTCTCACTCTGCATCAATTCCTGGAGGTTGTTCTAGTTCCCATGGAATTCCTCTACTTTATTATTTCTTTGAGCACAGTATATATCACAATTTGTTCAGCTGTTCCCCAATTGAAGGGCATCCCCTCATTTTCCAATGTTTTGCCACCACAAACTGCATAGCTATGAATATTCTTATACACGTCTTTTTCCTTATTATCTCTTTGGGGTACAAACCCAGCAGTGCTATGGCTGGATCAAAGGGTAGACAGTCTTTTAGCATAGCTCCAAATTGCCCTCCAGAATGGTTGGATCAATTCACAACTCCACCAGCAATTCATTAATGTCCCAACTTTGCCACATCCCCTCCAGCATTCATTACTTTCCTTTGCTGTCATGTTAGCCAATCTGCTAGGTGTGAGGTGATTCCTCAGAGTTGTTTTGATTTGTATTTCTCTGATTATAAGTGATTTAGAAAGTTTTTTCATGTGCTTATTAATAGTTTTGATTTCTTTAACTGAAAATTGCCTATTCATGTCCCTTGCCCATTTATCAATTGGAGAATGGCTTGATTTTTTTGTACAATTGATTTAGTACTGTATAAATTTGGGTAATTAGACCTTTGTCAGAGGTTTTTGTTATGAAGATTTTTTCCCAATTTGTTGCTTCCCTTCTAATTTTGGATGCATTCATTTTCTTTGTACAAAACCTTTTTAATTTAATATAATCAAAATTATTGATTTTTACATTTTGTGATTTTTTCTAGCTCTTGCTTGGTTTTAAATCATAATAATGCTTTAAAGTGAAAAAAATAAAAGACATAGGATTACAAAAGAAACCAACTATATTGAAAATACAGTTATCAAAATATTTTTTAAACAAATTCATGGACTTCTGGTTGAGGACCCCAGAACTGAATGGCCTGTGAGGTTCCTTCCAACTCCAATTCCCTGTGATTCTGTGGTATTTTCTTGCCTACCTCCCCATTACTGTCACCACTACCACCATCCAGCATCTATACTGGGAAGATATTCAGCAAAAACTCAATAAACACTTATTGAATAAATTTACAGTTAGTTAAATCATAGCTTTGTGGACTCATCAAAACTGAGTTTCATAAATCCTCAAGTTTCAAGGAATAGACATATGGCATCATTCCTTATCATGGAGTAGGGGTGGGGCCAATTGCTACTGCCAGGAGAGAGTCATTTAAGGCCTTAGCTGTCAGAGACCTCTCATGGTTAAAGCCTGAAACAATCCCAGTTAACCAGGGATGAGAACAGCTGGAATTCTTCCGTGTGGTCTGCCTCCTCAGCCCCTAAGCAGAGATTGCAACCTGGAACTATTTAGAAACCGGAAACAAAACCCTGCCATAAACCCAAACAAATAAACAAATAGGCAAGATGCCTGCTTTTCTTAAGTTACAAGTAAAAATGCCAGAGGAATAAATGTGGGGATAAGAGAAATAAATGATTCCAACCTCTAAGACAGCCCTACCTACCTCAAGGAGCAAATTGAACATCAGTTATGGTCCTACTTGGAGACCCTCAACACGTTCTGAAGGTCACTACAAGTAGCTTTACAATGGGTTCAGGTTAAACGCACTAAGTAATGGTGAGCCAGCCATAGATAAAAAGAAGTATAGAAAAACAAGGTGAAGGGGAAGATAGGTAGCATAGTGGACAGAGCACCAGGCTTGAAGTCAGGAGGATCTGGGTTCAAATGTGACCTCAGATACTAGTTGGGTGACCTTGGGAAAGTCACTTAACCCCACTTGCCTAGCCCTTACCACTCTTCTGCCTCAGAATCAATATTTATTTATATTCATCTATAATTATTGATTCTGAGGCAGAAGATAATGGTAAAGAAAAGAAAAGAAATCTGATATCATGGGAAAAATACTGAACATGACATCAGGAAATCCAGTTTCAAATCCTGGCTCTAACACTAATAATAATAACCTTGTTTTCCTCATCTATAAAGTTTACTGAAAAGAGATTGAATTTGAATAAGAAGATGTGGATTTGAACCCTAGATCTTCTACTTATTTTTTCTGTGACCTTGGATATATCTCTTCCCTACTCTGGATTTACATTTTCTCAATTAGCAATCCATGAATATTTATTAAGCATCCACTATGTGCCAGGCACTTTCTTCAGCCCAAAGACTATAAAGACAATGTTAAAATAATCTCTACCCTCAACATCAGGATGATAAAGCTGGACATTGGGGCAGTAAGGGGAAGTAATAGAAACAGGACTCTCATGCTCTGGGATCTTGTATTTCTCACCAAATAGCACAAGTTAAACATGAACTACAAGATCTGTGGTTTCAGAATTAGTCAAGAATGAATCTCAGAATCTGTATTGTTGGTTGGTTATCCATTCTGTATCATCAGTCATTCGCCTGTACTGGATCTGTAATGTTCTATACTGAGCATCAGCCTTGTGTCTGCTCTATGTTATTAATTACTCATATTGCTCTTTATTTACCTTAGTTCAGAACTGTTAGGCATTATTAATTACCTATAGTGGTCATCTACTATGCTGTATCCCTGCTGCCCCCCCCCCCCATGTTCCCATTCCAGAAGGAGAGCAAGACGTCTTCCACATTGGCAAATGATGCCAGGTGGGACCATGGGAGAACATGAGGCATGCATCCTAAGGGCTCCAGCATTCCAGAAGGATGCTCCAAACCTGCTCATGCTCCTAATTCTCTTTCTAGTGTCTGAGTTCTCCTATGACCTATCAAATACAAAATCACACCTCCTCCTGAATTTGGCCATACCCACTTTGCAGTTTTGGAGAAAGATAGAGATTTCCCTAGAATGGAAGATAACAAGCTCCCAGACTCTCAAAAAATATACATATCTTGATCCTGGGGCTTTGACTCCACACCTGGGCTTCTATTCCACTTCCTATTGGACTACCCCTTCAACCTGAGAGCCACTACTCCACAGCTCAGAGGCTATTTCCACCAACCAAGGCCTATTAGGCTAATCCCGTCAACCCTAAAGCTGTCTGATTAGCCCTCAGGCTATTCCAGCAGCTATTAGGCTATTTCACTCCCTTAAACCTTTTATTCTAATAAAATTCTTTTCTTCTGGGTTAAACAAAATTTGAGCCTCCAATTTTTTTTCAACCCTTACCGTCTTTGAGTCAATACTGTGTATTGGCTCCAAGGCAGAAGAATGGTAAGGGCTAGGCAATGGGGGTCCTGACTTGCCCAGGGTCACAGAGCTGGGAAGTGTCTGAGGTCAGATTTGAACCTAGGACCTCCTGCCTCTAGGCCTGACTCTCAATACACTGAGCCACCCAGCTGCCCCTAGAGCCTCCCATTTTAATTTTTTTAATTTGTCCTTCCCATAACCTACATGCAATTCCACTGAGTATTACATGTGACCTTGATCAGAACCTATTTACATGTTCTTGATGTTTGCACTAGAATGTTCAATTAGGGTCTACATGCCCAGCAATATCCCCCTTGACCCATGTAATCAAGCAGTTGTTTTTCTTCTGTGTTTCTACTCCCACAGTTTTTCCTCTGAATGTGGATAGTGTTCTTTCTCATAGATCCCTCCAGGTGGTTCAGGACCACTGCATTGTCATTAATGGAAAAGTCCATTACATTCGATTGTAACACAGTGTATCAGTCTCTGTTTACAATGTTCTCCTGGTTATGCTCCTTTTGCTCTGCATCACTTCCTGGAGGTTTTTCAAGTTCCCACAGAATTCCTCCACTTTATTATTCCTTTGAGCACAATAGTATTCCATCACCAACAGATACAATTTGTTCAGCCATTCCCCAATTGAAGGGCATCCCCTCATTTTCCACTTTTTTGCCACCACAAACTGCATAGCTATGAATATTCTTGTACATGTATTTTTCCTTATTATCTCTTTGGGGTACAAACCCAACAATGCTATGGCTGGATCAAAGGACAGACAGTCTTTTAGCACCCTTTGGGCATAGTTCCAAATTGCCCTCCAGAATGGTTGGATCAATTCACAACTCCACCAGCAATTCATTAATGTCCCAACTTTGCCACATCCCATCCAGCATTCATTACTTTCCTTTGCTGTCATATTAGCCAATTTGCTAGGTATGAGGTGATTCCTCAGAGTTGTTTTGATTTGCATCTCAGAGATTTAGAACACTTTTTCATGTGCTTATTAATAGTTTTGATTTCTTTAACTGAAAATTGCCTATTCATGTCCCTTGTCCATTTATTAATTGGAGAATGGCTTGATTTTTTGTACAATTGATTTAGTACTGTATAAATTTGGGTAATTAGACCTTTGTCAGAGGTTTTTGTTATGAAGATTGTTTCTCAATTTGTTACTTCCCTTCTAATTTTGGTTACATTGATTTTGTTTGTACACAAACTTTTTAATTTGATATAATCAAAATTTTTTATTTTACATTTTGTGATTTTTTTCTAAGTCTTGCTTGGTTTTAAAATCCTTCCTTTCCCAAAGATCTGACATGTATACTATTCTGTGTTCACCTAATTTACTTATAGTTTCCTTCTTTATGTTCAAGTCATTCAGCCATTCTGAATTTATCTTGGTGTAGGGTGTGAGATGTTAATCCAAATCTAATTTCTCCCACACTGTCTTCCAATTTTCCCAGCAGTTTTTATCAAATAGTGGATTTTGGTTCCAAAAGCTAGGATCTTTGGGCTTATCATAGACTGCCTTGCTGAGGTCACTTACCCCAAGTCTATTCCACTGATCCTCCTTTCTGCCTCTTAGCCAGTACCATATTGTTTTGATGACCATTGCTTTATAGTATGGTTTGAGATCCAGGACTACAAATTTTCCTTCACATTTTTTTCATGATTTCCCTGGATATCCTTGATCTTTTGTTCTTTCAACTGAACTTTGTTATGATTTTTTCCAATTCAGTAAAAAAAGTGTTTTGGTACTTCAATGGGTATGGGAATAAATAAGTAAATAAGTTTGGGTAGGATGGTCATTTTTATTATGTTAGTTTGTCCTACCCATGAGCAGTTAATGTTTTTCCAATTGTTTAGATCTAGTTTTCATTGTGTGGAAAGTGTTTTGTAGTTGTGTTCATATAGTTCCTGTGTTTGTCTCAGCAGATAGATTCCTAAGTATTTTATATTGTCTGGTGTGATTTTAAATGGAATTTCTCTTTCTAATTCTTGCTGCTGAGATGTGTTGGAAATATATAGAAATGCTGATGACTTATGTGGGTTTATTTTGTATCCTGCAACTTTACTAAAGTTGTTGATTATTTCCACTAGCTTTTTGGTTGATTCTCTAGGATTCTTTAAGTAGACCATCATATCATCGGCAAAGAGTGATAACTTGGTCTCCTCATTGCCAATTTTAATACCTTCAATTTCTTTTTCTTCTCTAATTGCTACTGCTAGTGTTTCTAGTACAATGTTAAATAATAGGGGTGATAATGGGCATCCTTGTTTCACTCCTTATCTTATTGGGAATGCATCTAGTTTATCCCCATTTCAGATGATGTTTGCTGATGGTTTTAGATATATACTGTTTATTATTTTTAGGAAAGGCCCTTCTATTCCTATACTTTCTAGCGTTTTCAATAGGAATGAATGTTGCATTTTGCCAAAGGCTTTTTCTGCATCTATTGAGATAATTATGTGATTTTTGTTGGTTTTCTTGTTGATAATGTCAATTATATGGATGGTTTTCCTAATATTGAACCACCCTTGCATTCCTGGTATAAATCCCACTTGATCATATTGAATAAACCTCGTGATGACCTGCTGGAGTCTTTTTGATAGTATCCTATTTAAGATTTTTGTATCTATGTTCATTAAGGAGATTGGTCTATAGTTTTCTTTCTCTGTCTTTGACCTGCCTGGCTTTGGAATCAGTACCATATTTGTGTCATAAAAGGAATTCGGTAGAGCTCCTTCTTTGCTTAGTATGTCAAATAGTTTGTAAAGTATTGAGATTAGTTGTTCTTTGAATGTTTGATAGAATTCACTTGTGAATCCATCAGGCCCTGGGGATTTTTTCTTAGGGAGTTCTTTGATGGTTTATTCAATTTCTTTTTCTGATATGGGATTATTTAAGAATTCAATTTCTTCTTCTGTTAATTTAGGCAATTTATATTTTTGTAAATATTCATCTATATCACATAGATTGGCATATTTATTACCATATAATTGGGCAAAATAGTTTTTAATGATTGCCTTAATTTCCTCTTCATTGGAGGTGAGGTCTCCCTTTTCATCTATGATACTGTTAATTTGGTTTTCTTTTTTCCTTTTTTAAATTAGATTAACCAGTACTTTGTCTAGTTTGTTTTTTTTTCAAATTACCAGCTTCTAGTCTTATTTATTAGTTCAATAGTTCTTTCACTTTCAATATTATTAATTTCTCCCTTAATTTTTAGGATCTCTACTTTAGTTTTCTTCTGGGGATTTTTAATTTGTTTGTTTTCAAGTTTTTTTATTTGCATGTCCAATTCATTGACCTCTGCCCTCCCTAATTTGTTAATATATGAACTCAAGGATATAAATTTTCCCTTGAGTACTGCTTTGGCTGCACCCCATAGATTTTGAAAGGATGTCTCATCATTGTCATTTTTTAAATGAAATTATTATTTCTATGATTTGTTCTCTAACCAATTTTGGAGAATCATATTACTTAATTTCCAATTAATTTTTTATTTAGCTCTCCATGTAACCTTACTGATTATTATTTTTTATTGCATTATGATCTGAAAAGTTTGCATTTATTATTTCTGCTTAATGGGGCCCTGATTCAAGGACCTGTTATAGATTTATTTTTCCTTTACTTGATACTTTTACACATAAGACTTTGATCGTCTATATTTTCATCCAGAAATTATGTTTTTTTATTTGGATTTTCTGATGTCTTTTTTATTTCTCTTGCCAATTGATTTATATATCTCATAACTTAGCCATGTATCCCTAAGTGATGCTGTGTTTTTCAATCACCCTCTTCATAGGGAAATGTAAAAAATATTATTATTTTAAATTGCAAAGTTTAAATTCCTTTTGAGGAGAATTTTAGGTTAAGAAACATGACATCTCTCTGAATACAGAAACTGAACTGTTTGGAGAAGACACCATGAAGATGCCTCCAGAACACAAGCTGCACAAGAAGATCAAGAATTAACTTTGGGTGTGATTGATTGAACATTTATTTGTATCTATACTTTCATACCAAAGGGGACTGTCCCCTAACTGTTTTTTTGTCAATGCGTCCAGCAATTATTGGTTTTGTTCTTTTTTCCTCTTATCTTCAAATTATTGTAATCTTTAAGTTGATTGTGTTTTCATGATTCTTTTGGGGAAAACTTTTCCCAAATGATCAAACGGGGAAATAAAAAATGGAGATTTGAACCCTGGACTTAAATTCCCAGAAGTCCTTGGTAGCTCCCAGAGTTCCCCATAATCCCAGGTGAGGTTCTCACCTGGGCCAAGAGCAGAAATTGTATTTAAGCTGACTCTCCGCCTACTTCAGGGCTCTCTCGGCTCCTACTTCTAAGGACAGGTGGATCTCTACCTAGCCGGCAAAATGTAGGTTTCACGTGCTTTCTTATTTTGTATTTTCTTTATTTCTTTATCTTTAATAAACCTCTAAAAATATAATATTTTTAGCAGAGGAACTAATTTTAATCTTAACACTGCATTTGTTTGCATGTTTTTATGACATAGTGCATGATCAATCTTAGTGAATATACCATGTGCTTCTGAAAAGAACATGAATTTCTTTTTGTTCCTATTTATTTTTCTCCATATATCTATTACTCTAATTTTCTAGGATCTCATTCACATCTCTTACCTCTTTCTTATTTATTATTTATTTTTTTATTTGATTTATCTAAATTTGATAGTGGTAGGTTCAGGTCTCCCACTAGTATAGTTTTATTATCTATTTCCTCCTTCAGTTCCACTACTTTCTCCTTTAGTTGGATGCTATACCATTTGGTGCATACAGGTTGATTACTGATATTTCCTCATTGTGTATATTGCCTTTTTTCAGGATGTAGTAACCTTCCCTATCCCTTTTAATCAGATCTATTTTATTCTTTGGCTTTGTCAGATATCATGATTGCAACTCCTGTCTTCTTTCTATCAGTTGAGACCCAATAGGTTTTGCTCCAAGTTTTAGTTCTAACCTTTTGAGTGTCTACCTGCCTCATGTGTGTTTCTTGTAGACAACATATAGTAGGATTTTGATTTCTAATCTACTTTCCTATTTTTTTTTCATTTTATGGGTGAGTTCATCCCATTCACATTCAAAGTTATGACTGTCACTTGTGTATTCCCCAGCATTTTGATATCCTCTCCTAGTTCTGTCCTTTATTTTTTTTTTGCTATATCCTTTTAAACCAGTAGTTTGCTTTTAATCAATCCCCTTAATCCCCTCCCTTAATATGCTTCCATTTCTGGCCCCTCCCTTTTTGTTCCCTTCTTATTTTTTAGGGTCTGTTAAGTTCCCATCCCTCCTCTTTTCCCTCCCTTTTTGTACTCCCTCCCCCCCATGCTCCTTAGTTTTCCCTTCTCACTTTCCCTGTACTGTAAGATAGAACTCAAGAGCCCAGTGGATCTAGATGCTCTTCCCTTTCAGAATTGGTTTCACTGAGAGTAAGGTTTAAGTATTACCTTTTAGCACTCTCTTCTTCTCCTTCTAAGAATATTCTTCCCCTCACCTTCCCATGTGTATCTTTGTGTGATAAATATTATCCTACTTATTTTATTTCTTCAAGTATCTCTTGGTGCCATCTTTGATTCCCCCCTCCCTTTTTCTTTTTTTGCATATCATCCTATGCCCCTTATTACCCCAATCTCTTCCTGTGAATGATTCTTCTAATTACTATAGTAGTGAATATAATTTTTGAGAGTTACAAATAACATTTTCCCACATATTAATATAAATAATTTGATCTTATTGTAGCTCTTAAAGAAGAAAGTTTGAATAAAAAAACATTTCCCCCTTTTCCCCTCTTTTTCTTATTTACCTTTTCATGTTTCTCTTGATCTTTGTGTTTGGATATCAAACTTTCCACTTAGTTCTGGTATTTTCTTTACAAATACTTGGAAATCTTTTATTTTTCTGAATGCCCATACTTTCCCCTGAAAGTATATAGTCAGTTTTGATTGATAGGTGATTCTTGATTGAAGACCCAATTCTCTTGCCTTTCTGAATATAATATTCCAAGCCTTGCAGTCCATTAGTGTGGAAGCTGCCAGATCTTATGTAATTCTGATTGGTACTCCTTGATATCTGAATTGTCTCTTTTTGGCTTCTTATAAAATTTTCTCCTTAACTTGGAAGCTGTTGAATTTGGCAATTACATTCCTGGGAGTTGTCTTTTGAGGATTTAGTGTAGAGGGTGTTCTATGACCTCTTTCAATGTCTATTTTCCCCCCTTGTTCTAGAACATCAGGACAGTTTTCTTGGATAATTTCTTGTAGTATGATGTCAAGATTTCTGCTTATTTCTGGGTTTTCAGGTACACTAATGATTCTCAAATTGTCTCTTTATGCTCTGTTTTCCTGATCCATCATCTTTTTGGTTAGATATTTTATGTTTTCTTCTATTTTGTCAGTCTTTTTACTTTGTTTTATTAATTCTTGATGTTTTGCAAGATCATTAGTTTCCAATTGCCCAATTCTGGTCCTTAAGACCTGGTTTTCTATTATGATCTTTTGGTTTTCTGCTTTAATGTTTTGATTTTTCTGCTATAATCGTTTGAATTTCTTTTTCAGTTTGGTCTATTCTGATTTTTGTGGCTTCCAGCTGTTTCTCCAATTGGGAATACTTGTCTTTTAAACTGTTATTTTCTCTTTGAACTATTTCCCACTTTTCTTGCCAGAAAGCTTCCATCTTTTTGATAAGCTCCAATTTAAATTCTTCAAGAGCTTGTGAACAATTTCCATTTTTTGGAAGGTTTTGGTGCATTTATTTGAATTTCTTCTTCTATTTCCTCTGTGGCTTGGATTTTTCCTCTGTAAAAATTTTCCAGTGTCAGCCCCTTCTTGTTTTTCTTGCTGGAGGGAAGTTGTTGTTCCTGGGCACTATTTGCCATCACTGTGGAGGCTTTTCCTTCCCTTTTTAGTCAGAAACCTGAGTGAGATGGGCAGGCTCTCTGTGTATGGAGTTAAGGATCAAGGATTTTACCTGAGGCAAGCTCTGGAATCTACACATCTTCTGCTGTTTGTTGCCCTTCTCTGTGGTATCTTCCCACAAGCATCCATGGTCTGCACTCTTGCCTGCTGGCATTTCAGGTGTAGCTGCTTTCAGGGGTATGTCTTTGATGGTCTTAGTCATCTGCAAAGGACCTAGATGTGCCCCTCACTCACTCTAGAGGTGCCCCTTGCTCATTCACTGATTCCGGCACATGCTGGCTCTGACTCTAGCTCCATAGGTGGGGAGGGGGAGGGTAGATCAGCTCACGTTTTGGTGGAAGCTTTTTCACCCCCTTATAGTGTGGCAAATCCCATTGTACCTTCAATGCTGCGCCCTACTGTAGAGACCCTTTGTTCATATGAATTTGGGTTTTTTGGTCTTTTAAGGTAGTCTATATCAGTAGGAGCTGAGGAGAGGTAGAGTCCTGCATCTAGACTGTGGCCATGTTTACCCAGAAGTCCTGAGCCTCCCATTCTTGAAGTGAGACCCTGCTGAAAACTTAAATTTTTTTCCCACAACAAAGTCAACATATACCTATAGAGATGCATCATTCCTTCTGACTTCAATATCCCAACTCCCACTCTCAAAAGCAGATTAGATACCCAAAGGGCACTTAACTATTTCCCCAATCAGGATTCTGGGGATAATTCTGAAATATCCTCAGTAGTTTTTTAGAACTATTGTTCATATGGCACACAAGAAGGAAGAAAACAAACATAAAGGAGGTACAGCTAGGTAGTCCAATGGAAAAAAAAAAGTTGGGAGGACTTGGGATCAGATCTGACTCAGATTTTGCCTAGCTGTGTGACTCTGGGTAAATCACTTAACCCCATTTCCCTAGCCCTTGTCCTTCTTTCCCAGAACAGCTACTAGGACAGAAAGTAAGAGTGTAAAAAAAAGGACTTATTATATGCCAAACACTTTACAAATATCATATTTTTTTGATTCTTACAACACCCTGAAGAGATAGGTGTTATTGTGATTCCAAGTTTATAGTTGAGGAAACTGAGGCAGTTAGTGATTAAGTAATTTTCCTAGAGTTAAATAGCTAATAATCATTTGAGACTGGATTTGAATTCAGATTCAGGTAGCATGTTGGCTAGAACACCAAACTTGGAATCAAGAAGACTCATCTTCACGAGCTTAAATCTGCCCTCAGATACCAACTAGCTGTATGACCCTAGGCAAGTCACTTAGCTCTGCTTGCCTTAGTCTGTAAAATGAGCTAGGAAGAAAATGTCAAACCCCTTCAGCATCTTTGCTAAGAAAACCTTTCCAAAAACGGGATCACAAAGAGTTGGTCACAACTGAACAACAACTTCCTGACTCCAGACCTAGCATTGTATCTATTGGGCTACCTAGCTGCTTCATAACCCCTGCTGAAAACTGAAAGTCAACTCAAGTCTAGAGAATTCATGTGGTAAAGGAGGAAATTCCTGACTTAATTGAAAGTCCTTTTCTGACTTTGGGGAGTAGTCCTAAAGGTCGCCTTAGGTTTAGCTTTCTGCTATGCCCTTGGTTCTGTTTCCTTCAGAGTCCTAAAATTGAATTTCTGTCTCCCCTGAAGTAGTCACATTCCCTGACTCTGCCTTTCCTCAGTGTGCATGCATTCTCGTGTGTGTGCATGCACCCACACGTGTGCTTGTATGTGTAATTGGTGTCTGATGCTGGCTCAATGCATTATTTTGTTACTGGTCCAGTATATTTAATGACAGGAGGCGTGAGTAGTGTGGACTCACTCTTCCTCACCCTTATTTCCCTCAGGCACAAGTAACAAGGTAGGACTCCTAAAAACATTCAGTAGTTTGAGTCTCCATGCAGTAGCTGGACTGTTCCCACCTCAATCTCCTCTGATAAACAGAAGTCCCAGGTGTATCTGATTTTTTCAGTCAATCTCAATATATTTCAGCATCTCTGGTTTCATCCAATACCCAGAAGCACTTCACTCCTTGTACCTAGTTCTTACCTTTCATTGATTTAATAAAAAACAATCTGGGAACTTTTCTTACCTGGTTTACACATTTGATTGATTTATTCTGATTCAATCCAAGAAACCTTCTCACCTGATAAAAATAGCAGGAGTAGAATTTCTTATTAATAACATGAATTTTGATTAAGGTACCATGAAATAGCCTTTATATATATAAAACTTGGGGGGGGGAGCACTAGAAGTTAAGGGAATGAGACATAGGAAAAATTTCACGCAAAAGGTGAAGCTTAAAAGAAATGAGAGATTCTTTTTTTTTTACAAACCCTTACCTTCTATCTTAGAATCAATACTAAGCATCTGTTCTAAGACAGAAGAGCAGTAAGGACTAAGCAATGGGAGTTAAATGACTTGTCCAGGGTCACACAGCTAGAAAGTATCTGAGATCAAATTTGAACCCATGACCTCCCATCTCCAGGGCTGCCCTAGAAACCAGAGATTCTAAGAAGTAGAGCTAAAGAGGAAGGATATTCCAAATATGGTGTGCAACAAATACTAATGCATGGTGATGGGAAATGGAAAGTACCAAAGGATCTTCCTGCCTACTTGCCTGATCCTGTTCAGTAATAAAGACCAGGACCCATGCTCCCTCTAGAAGTTATATACTCCACCAATCACCAAATGGTACCCTGGGCTAACTTCCAAATTCTTTATGGCTCTCAGAAAGCTGGCTCCTTTCCATAGTGAGTAGCAGCATTCACCTTGTTTTTCTAGGACTGTGTACATGTGGGGATTGATCCAGTAAGACTCTTATTACAGGTGGTATTCCCTAGCTACCTACTTCCTTTTGCTACTGATTGTCAACAGAATTCAATCAAAAAGCTTGACATAATACATTCAATCATACAGACCTGGCTTATGTAAGGAGAGAGGCCTCACAATATAGTTCAAGGTGGGTCCTTGCATGATTCAAAGGGAGGCAGAAAAGACATCTCCAGCTTCTTCCCTGCCTATTTTTCTCTAAAGGAGATTTTCATTACTTCCAGGAGACAATACAGGCAGTTGGAGATGGAGGCCATTATTCTTCTCTACTCAGAGAGAGGAAGTACTAGGCTAGAAATATATTCATTTACTCCCTTAAAGTTTATTAGTCTAGATTATATGATCATAATATAACTTCTTTTTTATTTTTAAACCCTTACCTTATATCTTAGAATCACTACTGTGTATTGGTTCCAAGGCAAAAGAGCAGTAAGGGCTAGACAATGGGGGTTGACTTGCCCAGGGTCACACAAGAAAGTGTCTGAGGCTGGATTTGAACCCAGGATCTCCCATGTCTAGGCCTGTCTCTCAATCCCCTGAGCCACCCAGCTGCCCTTCACTCTGGCTTCTAATCACTTTGCCATTATTATTAGGGAGAAGGAAGCCTTCAAGGTTTTTATCCAAGACTTGACTCCTTTCCCACAAAATGCCAGTTCCACAATGAACACACATAGTAAAAAGTAAGTAAAATTCATTTATCCAAATTGGTGACAAAACAGAAATCAGAGAAGCTATACAAAGGAACATATAGCAGGCAATAAAGAGTGAAGGAGCATTGAGAGCTGCTTTCAAGCATTCTGGTTCTCTCACTGAAGTGGGGAAACTATACATAGAAAGCATCACATATGCTGGCGTACTCAACTAATGTGTTATATAGTTTCATTTAACATTCTTTTGGCAATAAATCCTTCCCTTTTTCAAATATATACCAGGTCAACTAGTCTGTGTTCCCCTAATTTAGTTATAGTATCACTCTTTATATCTAAATCATATTTCCATTTTGACCTTATCTTGGTATATAGTATGAATGTTGGTCTATACCTACTATCTGTCATACTGTTTTCCAGTTTTCCCAGCAGTTTTTGTTAAATAGTGAATTCTTATTCCAAAAGCTGGGATCTTTGGGTTTAACAAACACTAGGTCGCTAAGGCAATTTACATTATATGTATAATCTACTCCATTGATCTATCATTCTATATCTTAGCCAGTACTAGACTGTTTTGATGATTGCTGCTTTATAGTACAGTTTGAAATCTGGTACTGCTAGCTCGCCTTCCTTCACTTTTTTTTTCATTAGAACCAGAACATTCATTAGAACAAGAATATCAGTTTCCCTGATATTCTTGACCTATTACTCTTCCAGATGAATTTCATTATTTTTTCTAGATCTATAAAATAATTATTCAGTAGTTTGATTGGTTTGGAAACTGAATAAGTAAATTAATACAGGTAGAATTGTAATTTTTATTATGTTAGCTCAGCTTATCCAGTTATTTAGATCTGACTTTATTTGTGTGAAAAGTGTTTTGTAATTGTGTTCATATAATTCCTGTGTTTGCCGTGGCAAGAAATTTTCAGGTATTTTATATTGTCTAGAGTGATTTTAAGTGGAATTTCTCTCTCTAATTCTTGCTTCTGAGATGTGCTGGAAATATATAGAAATGCTGATGACTCGTGTGGGTTTATTTTGTATCCTGCAACTTTGCTAAAGTTGTTGATTATTTCAACTAGCTTTTTGGTCGATTCTCTAGAATTCTTTAAGTAGACCATCATGTCATCTGTAAAGAGTCATAGTTTTGTCTTCTTATTGCCTACTTTAATCTCTTTAATGTCTTTTTCTTTTCTAATTGCTACAGCTGGTGTTTCTAGTCCAATGTTAAATAATAGGGGTGATAATGGGCATCCTTGTTTTACTCCTGATCTTATTGGGAATGCATCTAGTTTAAAAGGGTAGAGAACTTGGGATACAACATTCTAGAAAGTAAAGAATATGGGCTTACAGTTAATAATAACTTATCCAGCAAACTTGAGTATAATCCTACAAGGGGGGAAATAGATACCTAATAAAATAGAGAAACTTCAAGTATTCCTGATGAACAAACCAGAGGCAAATTGAAAAAATGACATACCAACACAAGACTCAAGAAAATCATAAAAAAGGTAAATGAGAATGTGCAATAATAAAGGACTAAACAAGGATAAACATTCAAATATAGGTAGATGATACAATATGTACCTCTTGACACTCTCATCATCAAGATTCAAAAAGAATAATCCAATCATACAGGTCCTGAGAATGGTTCTGCTATGTCTTAATGATTTTTTTTAAGTGAGGGGGTACAGCTGGTTGACTCGATGGATTGATAGCCAGGCCTAGAGACAGAAGATCCTGGGTTCAAATCTGATCTCAGATTCTTCCTAACTGTGTGACCCTGGGCAAGTCACTTAATCCCCATTATCTAGCCATTATCAGTCTTCTGCTTTGGAATCAATATATAGTACTGACTCTAAGATGGAAAATGTGGGTTTAAAAAAATGAATGAAGAGTGGAAGGAAAATATACTTGGTGGGGAAAGGAAGAAAAGGAAGGAAGGCTTGGGAAAAATTATATAATCAGGTCCAAAGCAGACATTCATATAAATAAGAAGAGAGCAGCTGATACTTGAACTTCATTCTCATCTGGATTGCTCAAAAGGAGGAAAAAATACACTATTGTGGTAGAGGCATGGAGAGAGAAAGGACTTGTAAGCCAAGATGCAAGAACCAAGGCTGGGGACCTGCTGTCAATCAAGAGGAAAGTTCCAAATGGAATGTTCCCATGAGTGGCAGTTGGGGATTTTCTGGCCACACAGAGAGAGGAAGAAGGAGAAAATTGATTTTGACTTTGTCTCTGTCTCTCAGACTCTCTGGCAGTAAAGCTGACCAAGGGAGAAACTTTGGACTTTGTTTCCCTCTCTTGGCAGTTGAGGCTGGCTGAGGACCCTTATAGGGCTGACTTGGTTTTGGGGGCTTTCTGACCAAGGGAGAAACCTCTGTTCTCTCTGAGATTTTGACTGTTCAACACTTGGGGGAAAGCCAGGCTGAAGGAGAGATTTTGGACTTTGTTTTCTCTCTGGGGTTAAGCAGAGAGACCTAGCCAACTTTGTGAAGAAGAAGAAAGAAGATTTTAAACAGTGGTTGTCCTCCATCTCTCTAACTGTCCATCTCTCTAAATGTCTTGGAGTCACAATTTGTAACTGAACTACTTTCTCAAACCCTCAAATTTTCCCTCATTTTAGATTAGGGACAACCCCATCCCTCTTACCTCAGTTTCCCATCCTATTATCCCAATAAATTCCTTGACTTGAAAAGGAAAAGAAAAGAGTATCTTTATAGTTTACTCAAGGGGGAAGGGAAGAAGCCAAAGGCTTCAAGAAGAACTGGGAGGTGAGGGAGACAGAAAGGAGAGGGTTGGAGAAGGGAGGGAGTGAAGTGGGGAGGAGGTTAGAAAGATATACTGATCCATCAGCCATCAGTAGGGATCAGTAAGCAAACCCCACAGCATTCCCCAGAGCAGTTCCCCTGTGTGGCAGCATCCCTGTACTAGCATCCCTCAGCATTTCTCATTCCTACCTCCATTACAAATAAGCAGTTTCAGGTTTCCCTTAGCAATTCTCTCTAGTCACAAGCCAGAGGACAGCAGTCATTACAAAAGAAACAGTTTCTTCAGTTTACTTTTTATTCTATTTCAGCAGGCACACAGAGTTGGGTATAAGACTCCTTTTCACTCAAATGGAAAATAGGTGGGAAAAATGGGAAGTAGGAGAGGAAATTAGAGGAAGGGTAGATTAAGAAAGGGATTAGTCCTAAGCAAAACAAACTATAAGGATGTACAAAAATATTCATAACTTTTTGAGATGACAAAGAATGAAAATCTAAGGAAATGCCCATAAGTTAGGAAATGGATAATATATGATGGAATATTATTATACTGAACTCTTATTAGTGTAATGACCAAGATTCCAGAGGACTAATAAAGATATATGCTACCTACATCCTGATAAAAGGTAAAGGACTCAGAATATTAAAAGAGACAATTTTTTGGACATGTGAAAATTTGTTGGGATTTACCTATTTGCAATGCTTTTTTTTCTTATATTCTCACTTGAGTAAGGAAAAAGTTAAGATGAGGGAATGAGAATGAAGATCTTGGCTGATTAAAATAAATAAAATCTTTTAAAAATATTATTGTAAATCATTTAGCAAAATAAATAAAAATACAGTACAACAGAGATGTCTATTTAAGCTTCTTTTTTTTTTACACCCTTACCTTCCATCTTGGAGTCAATACTGTGTATTGGCTCCAAGGCAGAAGAGTGATAAGGGCTAGGCAATGGGGGTTAAGTGACTTGCCCAGGGTCCCACAGCTGGGAAGTGTCTGAGGTCAGATTTGAACCTAGGACCTCTGGTCTCTAGGCCTGGCTCTCAATCTGTCCCCTGTTTAAGCTTTTCTACATCAATATGAGGACCATAGTGAGCCTCAGGAGGTTAAGTAACTTATCCAAGGCCACATAACCAGGATCATATCAAAGGCAGGAGTTGAACACAGGTCTTTCTGGTTTCAATTCTGGCTTTCTATATACAAAGAACACTATACTGCCTCTTTATATAACTGTAGAAGACATTTATTTCATTTTATTTGAAACCCTTACCTTCTATCTTAGTATCAATTTTAAGACTGAAGATCAATAAGGGCTAGGTAAGTGGGGTTAAGTGACTTACCCAGGGTCACACAGCTAGGAAGTGTCTGAGGCCAAATTTAAATCCAGGTCCCCTGAACTCTAGACCTGGTGCTCCACCCCCACCCCCCACTACAGGTCATCACCAACTTTGCACCTGGCAGTCTGAGTTTCCTCACTAGAGACCAATTAGTTGGCACACTTTCAAAGTCCACAATACAATGATTTCAGCAATGCCATTGTTCCCAGGCTTTCCCTGGAACTTTAGTTTTTCTAGAAGGAGAAGTCCGGAAGGGTGAAGCTTCCAATCCCAGGCTGCAGATTCTGCTAAGAAGGAGGAAATGAAGGTGCTAATTAAACATTCCTAAAAGTCTCCCAGAATATTTTTTGTTGATTAAAAAAAACACTACTTGGTGGCTTTCTTCCTTTTAAAAAAATCATTTCACTTAAATACCATGCTTATACATTTTTAAATAAATTTTATTCATCTCTTCTTCTTATATCTCCCAGATTTCCCCTGTCCATACCATTTTACTTCCTTAAATTATAATAGCATTTTATCTTTATTCTGCAAAAGCCATCTTTAAAATTATCTATACAATAATTCATTCAGGTACAGGCTCCATTCAGGCCTTTGCTTTCTTTCCCAAAGTTCAAGACAGGGAAAAACGAGTTACTGAAATCCCACTTTTGGGATTTGATCCCCATTGGCAGTTAGTTTCACAGTGAAATCATTTGACATGCTGTCTCAAAAGTACTTTCACAAGGAGAACTAGGCAATGGCTTTGGCCTTGAATTCAAAGAACGTGGGTTTAAATTTTGCCTCTGATGTTTATCTTTGACAGTCACTTAAGCTGTCTGAGCCTCAATTTCCCTATCTGTAAAATGAAGTAGTTAGACTATATGACCTTTGAGGACTCTTTCCAGCTCTGAATCTATGATCGCATGACTAAATTGATAGATAGTTCGATCTAATCCCAGAAGCACTACTGGAGAAAGATGGCAGTTATAACTGTTAAATCAGTCAGATATTTTTCCAATATATGTATTATTAACACTCTTTTTTATATCACTGTCACTTCCCAGTGACTCTTCTTCCCCCTCTCAAATACACACACACACACACAGAATTCTTCCTCAAAACAAAGAATTATGGATAAGCAAAACAAATCAACACAGTTCCCATCTGAACGCATATGCCACATTCTGAGCATTTTATCTACCCCATGTCTGCTGATGGGAAAATAATCTTCACTGACAACTCTCTGATGTCACAACTGTTCACTGAATCTGAATTCTAATGTCTTTCAATGTTGTTTTCCTTTACATTAGTTTGGTCATTTTATAAATTATCTTTCTGGTTTTGGTAACTTCATTCTATATCAGTTCAATCTTTCCAGCGACTTCATCTTGATGTCTGAAGGATGATGCATTTTTGAGCATGGAGAGTTTCATTAGTGTTGTAAAATGTGTGACTATGGAAATGGAAGCATTATCAATCAAGAAAGTCAGTATTAATAGTATTGACTCTATGCACAGCCCTTTGCAATGATCCTGGAAGGAGGGAGGAAGGATACAAATAAATACTGATATGTAGTCCATGCCCTGGAGTAACTTATTTAGGTGTAATCTAGTTGGAAGATAATATGCACAAAAAATAATTAATAAAACATAGAAGTAACATTAATGAGTACAAAATCAAAATGAACACCTATTGTTATGATCTCTAGTTTGTTTTGTTACTCACATACTCTGAGCATGCTTGTAGTGATATCCAAGAACATAAGTTGTATTATTGCTCCTCTAAAATTTGTTCCTTGTTCCTTATTTATTTATAAATTTATTTCTAGTATAAAAAAGAAGAAACAGGTTTCATTTTCTAAAAACTAGTTTTTGAAACATCAAAAATCACTATCTGTTGTGATTTTTTAAAAAGTCAGATCCTAATTAGAAATGTTCTCCAGGTTACAGTATCCTGGATCGGGAGCAACATCACTTGGGCAGTAGATAACCATCTATTGATAAGTATGGTTTTGCTACTCCTTAAGTTATATACTCCATAAATTAGAGAACAAAATGATGCCTGTAGAATGCTTTATTGCTGAAAAAGAATATATAAATTGGAATTTTCATTGTTATTGTTATAATTGCAAAGAGAAATAGACACTACATGCCAAGAGGAAGGGAGAATAATTGACAAATTAGTAAATCAAGGTTCTGTTTATACTATTATCAAGAGAGATAGTTATTTGTTTACCCAAGCAGAGACTCTAGGACTATAAGTGCCCCTAAGAACGATAATTCACATTTATAAATGTAGGATTTTGTGCTTATATCTATCATCTTATTTACTTCTCATAATAACTCTTTGAAATAAACTATGCTTATAAGTAATATTACCCTCATCTCACATATAAGAAAATATATCTGTTAAGAAGTGAAGCTGGATTGGAACCTCTCATCTTCTGAATACAAGTCCAAGGTCCTTACACATATTGATCCTCACTCCTACTTCCTATAAAGTATTGACAAAAGTGAGGCAATTCATAGCATACATGTTAAAATCAATTATTAAAAATTCTATTAAATATGAAAATCATGGTTCTTTTTTACTTTAGTAAAGAAAGATACCTTAGTTTAAAAAATAGTTTTCCTAAATTAGAAAATTTTTTAAAGAACCCGAATTCATTAATTTACTTTTTGGTCTTCTCTTAGGCATCTGGCAATCAGACTGCCATCTACTTTATTCAGTTCTCTTCTTAATAAATCCAAAATAACCAGACCAATGTAGAATTCAATGTATTTAGTTATAGGGCCACTGGAGGTCTAGTTTCCTGATTAGTCATAGTGAAAGCCAAAAACAACAATGTAATAGAGGAATAGTTCATGCAGAAACCCCATCAGCTCATATAGTTGATGTAACCTTTTCATGAAGAGCTTGCTTTTGCAAGAATCATGATGGCATGGGGGCAGCTGGGTAGCTCAGTGGATTGAGAGCCAGGCCTAGAGATGGGAGGTCCTACATTCAAATCTGGCCTCAGACACTTCCCAGCTGTGTGACCCTGGGCAAGTCACTTGACCCCCATTGCCTAGCCCTTACCACTCTTCTGCCTTGGAACCAACACACAGTATTGACTCCAAGATGGAAGGTAAGGGTTTAAAAAAAATAAAAATAAAAAAAGAATCATGATGGCATGATAATTACCTTGGTGGAACATAGGTACTTTTCCTCCTCAACCCCACTCCCATTTTTCATATCCCTTTTGAGCTTTTTCTTCCCTCATTATAATATAAGTTCCTTAATGTCGTGGATTCTCTTTCTTCCTTTCCTTCTTTCTTTTTCTTTCTTTCTTAATTACTTTTTTTTTGCTTGGATTTGTATTCCCATTGCTGAACACAGTGCTTTATTACTTTTTAAATGCTTTATCCATCCACTTATATGTCTGACTTTTGGCAAGTAATTTAATTTCTTAGAGCTTCATTTGTAAAATAATAATATCTGTTAATCACAAAGTTATTCTAATGATCAAATGGGGGGGGAGGGGGAAGCATGTAAAACCCTTAGCACAACCTAGAGAATCATTTAAGTGAACTAAACTGTTGGATACCCAAAAAAAACTTGAGTTTCTTGTTTTGGGCCACTGGGTGGCAATAGTAACCCTTGCTAAATTGAACATTCTTAAGATAAATTTATCTGTTGGGTATTCTGATTTCTGTCTAAGCTGTGAGTTATGAAATTTAGGAATTTAGGGATTGAAATGCCACATCCACAGCCCCAATAGAAAATAAAATCATGTTAAAAGGACTTTTGAAATGAAAAGTCTATTTTTTTTTTGGCATCAAACATCAGGGAATCTACCACAGGGACAATGGATGCTATTTATTTAGAAACTGCTTTATTGGGTCTTCCCTAAGGATATGAGAGAAAAACCAAGATAGTTTGAGCCCCTGGGATTTTCAACTTGTGCCTTGACCTCCTGAAAATGAGACTAACCAGTTAGGGACAGATAGGGTATAGTAAAATAGGAATTTGGTTTAAAAAAATCCTCTTGGGGAAGAAAAACTCATGAATACACTATTGTGTATAGAGCTGTGAATTGCTCTGATCTTTCTGGTGCAATTTTATAAGAAAATTTACTAAACTGTCCATTCCCTTTGAATCAACTATGCCACTAATAGGCATATACTGGAGGATAAAAAAGACTAAAAGACCCAATATATACCAGGGTAAACATTGTCCCAAGGACAACTAAAATGAAACTCTCTCATTAGAGGTGGAGTTGAATAGCCTGCCCTATTTCAGGGTGTAATGGAGAGAGAGAAACGGAGTCTCCCACCACTGAATGTAGGACCAGAGTGTGTTAGAGATGGAATGGAGCCAAGAGGTGGAGAGAGGGGATAGATTCGTTTCCCTCTCTCTTTCCCTGGTAAACTCCACTCTGTTGCCTTCAGAATCACAAGTTACTGTTCCCTCTGAAACTTGGTTGAAATAAAATGCAGGACAGACAGCTTCTCCCTCTCTGAGGACAGAAGTGTAACTTCCTCCCCCAAACTCCAAGTCTTCCTTCTTGGATACTATGAAGCAAGAACTTGATCTAGCAAATAACTATTTATTCTAATGGAACACATTAAAGGTAGGGTAAATGAGTTGTGGGATAAGATAACAGGAAGATGGGAAATAGGAAGTTCCTAAATAACAATTGAACCCCTTCTCTCCAAATCCTACAGAGTCAGGCTTTGCCTGCCTGACCCTTTGAGGTCAATTGTGAGAGCTGTCCTGATTCCTACCTGTCCTAGCTATGATATCAGGTTCGAGGCTGTCTAGAGGGATTAAGAGGAAATCTTCTTGTGGTAAATAGCTTTCTGGCAAAGTCCTATTCACTCTGGTTTGTCTTCCCCTGGATACTGGAGTCAGACTTCACAATAGGATGCTCTAGGCTCAGAGGTTCGCTCAGATCAACCTCCCTGGTAGACTTCCCCAAGAGAAGTGGGTGTTTGGATCTTCTCAGTTCCTCTGTTCCTTCTCTGGAATTCTCTCTCCTTCCTGCCCTTTCCCAGCTCAAGTTGGTCTTCCAACATGATGAGTCTGATTTCCTCTCATACAAGGGGCAGGGCAGAGTTGTAAGAGGCTAGAGAGCTTCAGCCTTCTCTAGTTGTCTTTTGTGGAAGTCTCCAAACTATTGGGCCGAAAGACAGGGTTTTACCAGAGTATTTTTAACAGCACTTTGCTTTTGTGGTAGCCCAGAGATTGCTAGAAATTATGGTATATGAATATAGAGTAATATTACTGTACCATAAGAACAACACATAAGATGAATTCAGAGAAACATGTGAAGTCTTGTGAGAACTGATTCAGAAAGAAAACAGAGCAATGCCAGATGGAAAGTGTGAAGATTGGATTTATCTATCTCCTGATTATAATGATGAAGGTGCTTAGCTCTTCCTTTATAGTGAAGCTAGAATTGTAAACTACAATCTATTTTTAGATTTTAACTACAAAAAGGTGTTAAGTAACTACAAAAGGTGAATTAACCACAAAAAGGTGTTAAGTAACTACAAAAGATAAGGTCTAACCAAAGAAGGTGAGAACTAAAGAATGAGCAGTTCTGGAGAAAAGTGTCTGCTGTGATTGGTAAATGTGAAAATTTAGAGGAGGTGGTGGTGGTGGTGGTAGTAGTCTCTTGGTAACTGAGGATGACGATTGTCTTTGTGCGTTTTTGTGCACAAAGACACTTGTGCATGAAGATTTAAGTGGAAAAGCCGATGCACAGAGACAGTCCCACTCTCTCGGCATTGGAAGCCTGGGTCCAGTGGCACGAAAAGTCATTACACCTGGAGACTTCCTCAGCTGCATTGGATGGCCGTGTTGTCTTTTGTGCTCCAGCACTCCCTAAGCACTCCACAGTACCTTGCTGCATCGCCATCTCAGCCGTTGAACCTTCTTGTTGGTTTCTTCCTCCTGTTCCACCGAAACAGTCTTCACATGCTGGGTGAGCAAAGCCCTAGTATGTCACCCTAGAGGAGGTGACACAAGAGAAAAAGGTCTTTAAATAGAGGGGAAAAAGACTGAAGAGGACAGTCAGTCACCCGGGCTTAGAGTGAAGAATCAGTCACTTGGAGCTGAAGGGAAGAAAGAAATTCCAAGATTCGGAGATTTGGAGATTCAGGGACATTTGGACAGTCAGTCAACTGGGCTTGGAGTGAAGGATGGAGGAGCAACTGGAAGGCAGACACCCAGACTTCTTTTAGACTGTCACCCTTGGTGAGTGAAAAGCTGACTTAGTGACCCCACCTTTCTGGAGGTGTGAAGCTTCCAGGTAAGATCCATCTTCTTGAGACTCTCTTCCCCTGGCTGGGGCTTAGAAATTCTAACTGATATCAGAAGAAGCCAGAGGTTTTTTTTCTCTCTCTCTCTCATTCCTTAATATCTTCCTTCTATTGTAAATATTGTAAATAAACTACCATAAATTCCATTTACTTTAGTAATTTGTTTTGGCATTTAGAAATTAAATCCCTGGCGACCACCTAATTAATATATTTCAGAGTCCAACCACAAATAATTTTAACAAAAGACATGTCCCCTAAACAAAAATAATCCTAGATTCATGATACTCTGTAGAGCTACACAACCAACAAAAATCATGGCTCACAAGCCTCCTTTAATATATTTACCTTTAAGAATCAGTCAAGAGACACAAATTCAAGAAATTTATTGAAACAGCATAGTCCAAAAAATAACATCAAAACATGCCACCCATAAAGCCTTCCCACAAATGTATCAGAAGTATAGGCCACACACAATGGATCACAAGTGACTCAAGTTTCCAAAGCTGCAGGATCACTGGCATCCTTGTATTACTCTTACTCTTCTGACTCCCTGCTCATCTCCAAGTGGTCTCCTATCAAGTACTGCTCAGCTAGAGATAGAGTCTCCATCAGAAGGTGACACACATTCCCTTACTTGGAACATGTCTATACAGCTTCCCTTTGAATTCAGCTTCTGGCTTGTCTAGAATTCCTTTGCTAAATTTTTCTGAAAGAAAATTGGGCTCTGCAATTCTTTTTTAGACCAAGAGACAACTTTCTAGCTCTTTAAAGAAAATAGCTGCCAGGATAGAACCAAGATGGCAAAATATATGCAGCAACCCAGCTGAACTCTCTCAACATTTCCCTCTAAAAAACTGTAAAATAAGTCCTCAAATGAAATTTTGGATCAGCAGAGCCAACAAAAGGTCAGAGTGAGATATTTTTCCAACTTAAGTGGTTGGCAAGAGAGATCTGTGGCATTGGGGTGAGAACAAGCTCAAAGCCCAGCAGTAGCATCAATAGTAGGTTTTGGAGGTGGCAGAACCATCAGCAGAAGCAACAGCTGCCTCAGGAATTCTCAGGCCATAGATGGTAATAGAATTAGATAACTAACCAGAAAGTGATTATAAGGTACCCTTTGCTGGCAATGGGTATGGTTGGCACTGATTAACAACTCTATTTCCCATACCTAGTTTTGGGTCACAATTCTAGGGAAGAAAAGAAAGCTTCTGGTCAGGCACAAGAGACCAGGGGACCTGATCACAGTTCCAAGATAGAAAGGAGCACTAGCTCTTATGATTGAAGATGATAGGGGGCCTTCTTAAGTAAAGACTAGAGCACAGACCAGGATACCAGAAACTCATCACCTTGGAAACACCAAAAACTTGCATAATCCCCAGAACTAACTCTGAAAATAGCAACATGAAAAAATCTTAGGACAGGGCCTCCCAACCTCAAAGTGAGCACAGCCCAACTTTAACATAAAATTAAAAGTCAGGAAATAGGCAGTAAAATGAGCAAAAAACAACCATAAAAAAACCTTTCCCATAAAAAATTACTATGGTTGTAGGGAAGACATAATGAAAACAGCTACTAGCAAAGTCTCAAAGAAAAATGTTAAATGGACTTAAACCCAACAAGTATAGTTAAAGAAAAAGATAATACTGATAGAGGAAAATTGGAAAGAGAAATGAGAGTGATGTAGGAAAATTATGAAAAGAGAATTAACAGCTTAGTAAAATAGGTACAAAAAATGCTGAAGAAAATGATATCTTAAAAAGCAGAATTAGTCAAATAGAAAAAGAGGCACAAAAATTCACTTTAGAAAATAACTTCTTAGAAATTAGAACTGGACAAGTGGAAGTCAGTGACTCCATTTGACATCAAGGAAAATAAAATAAAGTTAAAAGAATTAATAAATAGAAGAAAATGTAAAATATGTCATAGAAAAACAACTAATCTAGAAAATAAAACTTGGAGAGATAATGTAAGAATTATTCCCTGAAACCCATAATCAAAAAAAGAAACTAGATATATTTCAAGAAATTATTATGGAAAGTTGTCCTGGTATCCTTGATCCAGAGGGTAAAATAGAAATTAAAAGAATCTATAAATACCCTCCTGAAAAAGATCCCAATATAAAAACTCCTAGTAATATTGGCTAAATTCCAAAGATTCACAGTCAAGGAAAAAATATTTCAAACAACCAGAAAGAAACAATTTAAAGGTTTCAAGCTACAATCAGGAACTTACAAGATTTAGGAGCTTCCATCATTAAGGAGTAGAGAGTTTTGGAATATGATACTCTGGAATGCAAAGGATGTAGGATTATAATCAAGAATAACCTACCAAACAAAACTGAATGCAATCCTTCAGGGGAAGTATGAGTATTTAATAAAATAGAGGAATTCTATGACTTCCTGATGAAAAGGCCAGAGCTGAAGAGAAAGTCTGACATTCAAACACAAGACTCAGAAAAGAAGCCTAAAAAGGTAAACATGAAAGAGGTAATGGTAAACATTTTGTTGTTTAGTCATTCTTCAGTTGTCTCTGACTCTTCTTCATAAGGGTTATGTTGGCAAAGATACTAAAATGGTTTGCCATTTTCTACTTCAGCTCACTTTATAGATGAGGAAACTGAGACAAAAGAGTGTAAGTGACTTAGCTAGGATCACACAACTATCTGAGACCAAATATGAACCCAGGTCTTCCTGATTCCAGGTCTGGCTTTTTATCCACTGGGATATCTCTCTGCCTGAAAGTAATAATCAAGTTAAAATGCTTGTATGTTCCTATATAGGAACATGATATAATGCCAAGAATTTTATTATTATCTGGGCAGTTAGAAGGAATCTATAGTCAGATGGGCATGAATGTAAGTCTATTATGTTGGGATTTCTTTAATGAAGGGGTGATAAAAAGGAATGTACTGGGGGAAAAGGAAAGAGAGAGATAGAACACAGAGGTTTTTCTCACATTAGAAAGGCATGCAAGAAAAAGTTTTCATACAGAAAAAGGGGGAAGGAATTGCTTGGATCTCATTCTCATAAAATTTGGTTCAAAAAGGGAAGAGCACACTCATATTTATACCATTTATCCCTTTAAAAAAACCTTTATCTTGTGACTTAGAATTATATTCAAGATCTCAAAACTTCTCTCCCTGGGAAAGTGGCTTTACCCATGTTGTCTAGTGGCTTCTGGATAGTTTTTATAATTGTAACTCTTCAGCTTACTCTATCCTTCCACCAGAATGATCTAAATTCTTGGTGATGTTTTAGACCCAAAAGGTTTTCATCAGCAGTACAGAGGTTTGTGTTTTTCTGGGCTCCTCTGCCAAATTTTGGAATGATGGCAGTAATAGACTTTGTTAAAAATATCTCAGCCAAGGTTGAAAAACTGGCTAGATCTGGAAAACTTGTGACAAGTATTCATGAGCTTCAGTGGCTATAGAGACTCATGTGAATCCTAGTGATAGTGGGTTTGTTTGTTATTGTCATTAAATGGACTCATGATTTGGGGGGATTTGGGTACTTTTTTGAATTTGCATTACCTGTTATACTACTGTTTTATAAAGCTGTTACTTGGTGAACATTATTTGCACTCATACTATGGATCATAGCCAAGTTAAAAAGGAAATGGATTCCATTTATGGGTAAGAAATCTTTGTATTATGCCTCTCCTTGGCAAACACAGTGTGTCATTGATTGTGAACTATATATATATTTAAATTTTATTGTTTTTCTTTTATGCACAATAGAGCATTTGAGTTTTCTTTTTTCTCTCATTTTTTGTACTTGAAGCACATGTTAACCAGTGTTGTTGTTGTTGTTGTTTATTTTGCACTAATATAAGTTTACAATATCCATTAGCCCTAATATTAATGCATACCCAAAGACTATGGAAACCTACCATTGATTGTTAAATATTATGAGACTTTGATTAATGATGGTGTCTGTGATTCTAAGAGAAGGTATCACAAAAGAGTCATTATACAATGCCAAGAAGCACAAGGTTAAGGAGACCAACCAATCCCAGTGAGATTGATTAGAATCTGCACCAAGACAGAGGACATGTTTCAGGGTTCAAGGAAGCAGCTGTTTGACCACATCACATGCAGAATTTCCCTGTGTTAGGTTCAGACAAAGTACCTTGGTTTGGCTATAATTTTGGTTCCCCTATCTCTGTAAGTGAAGGTAAAATCAGACCATATTTCCTTCCTGCTTCAAAAATCTAGTCCTTTTTCTTTCTCCTTCATAATGTGGCAATCTTCTATAGTCCTGGCTGCTGATTGGGTAAGTATATATTGCTGCAATGATCCTACAGGCTTGTGGGACATAAATCAATTTATTGGGCCCTAATTCTAGGACCTTTTATGGGCTTATTCTTGCTTACTCAGAATTTGTATATGCTATTTAATTTTGATTTTTTTCTTCTATTTTATTTTTTAAATGTTTTTTACTTCCTTTTAACAATTGATTCATATATCTCATAACTCAGTCAAGTATATCAGGGTGATCCATGTGTTTGTTGATACACCCTCGGGGGGGGAGAGGTGTATAGTTGTCATAAAATTCTAGATTTATAAATATTTTTCTTGTTTGAGAGTAATTTTAGTATAAGAAACTTGCTACCTCCCCAAATCCAGAAAGTGAACTATTTGGAGAGGGTACCATGGAAATACCTGCAAAAACCTCACACTGCACCAAAGGATCCAGAATAAAATTTGGGATATAGTGAAATTGAACTGTGGTGGGTTGTGTGAGATTTAAAATAGTGAAGCCCATAAACTGTAGTGAGTTAAAATGGTGGAAGATATAAATTGTGATAAATATAAGAGAGGGTGAGTAAATTTGACCGCAGAAAATATGTTTCACTACAGTGTCTTTAAATCAAATATAAGGTGGTTGCCAGGGAAATATTCCCAATTATTCAAATACCCAAGTCAACTGGGTTTTATAGAGATTTTAATTAATACAAACATGGAATTAAAGAAAAGAGAGAAAGAGAGAAAAAGGAAATAAGTATGAAGGGCCTTAAGCCAACATGGCCTAGACCTGAATCTTAAGAGAGAGAGATCAGTCAGTCAGTCTTTTAACACTCACCACAAGGTCTGCCTAAGCAAGGATTCTAGAGACACCAGGTCAGCATCATCTCAACTGCTTTCACCAGCTCCCTCCTCCATCTGAATGTTTCAGAATCAGTCCTTCCTCAATCTGAATGTTTCAGAATGACCCCTTCCTCAGTCTGAATGTTTCAGAATGACTTTTTCAATCTGAATGTTTCAGAATGACTTCCAGCTCTTCTCTGAGCTCTTATTTTTAAGGGAAAAATCTCCTATGTCACCTCCCCTAAGTTCTTCCATCTACCAATCACTGTAGATGTTTTCCAAAAGACAGCCCATTTTGAATTCACAGCTGAGTAGATTAATCTCTTTAGTAAGTCAGAAAAAAATGCTGCTGTGTTGACTAATTTCATTAAGAGAAAACCTCTGAGTAAGTTTTCACCTTTTAGATCTAAGTAGTTTACAAGTTGCCCCACGTTTATAGGCACCTAGCATCCCATTGTATCAATTCCAAAAACAGGCATGGCTCAAAGAACTCCTTTCCTTTATAAGTATGGTTTTCAAGTACTTTCATTGTTTAGCAAGGAGTTTTCTGCCCTAAAGCAGTCTTAAGTAGGGGTGGAGTAGGGATACTCCCATAGCAAGGAGTTTTCACATTCAAGAAGAGTTCTCACTATCTGGTAGGGAATTATTTCAAGTAGGGAATTGGAGGATTCCTCAATGTGGAGTAAAATTTTTAACATTCATAAGTCTGTGAAATTTTAAGGTTTACAGTTGAACACATTTATTTTGAATATCTCAAAGAGGACTGCCCCCCAATTGGCTCTTTATCAATGCACCTAGCAATCATTCATTTTTTCCCTTTCTCTTTTATTTCCCTTATCCCCAAGTTATTGTAATTTCCCCTTAGAACGTGCGATATTATATGTACCTCTGGTTGAAGATCTTTAGAGATATAAATTGGTTATGTGTACTGATTCCATGGGGAAACTAGGCATGTAAATCTGGGAGATTGCTACATGCTTGTTTCCCATGGGAATCACAGGGGGGCTGTGTAATTACAACTTGAACCTTAGTATTTATTCCCAGCATCCCATGTTCCTACTCACATTATGTAGACTGTAGGAAGGATATAAGTTTTATGTAGCCCCACTTCTCTCTCTCTCTTCCTGTGATCCCATTTGGTGGTGGGGGTGTGAGGTGAGAGGCAGGCTCATGAGGTCTTATTTTGTTAAATAATTGACTTTTTATTCCTTTACTTCAAGTGATTATTAATAAACTTTATAAAATATAATACTTGGAGTATTGGACATTGATTTAAATTGATTTAAATCTTACACCTTTTCAAGTTAAATACTTGAAGCTCCATCAGTGCTGGAGCTGACCTGGATGTTATTTTCATCCTCATTGAAAGCATCTGACAACATCACTAATTGCATCATGCTAAAAAAGGATGAGCAAACATTTAGCCCTGCTTTACTCCACTGGCAACTGAGAAAGCTGGAGAGCATCTTCCATTATCCAAAATCCATACAAGCGTGCCCACAGGAAACTGTAATACAATAGTGATCGGCTTCTCCAGGCAACTAAACTTTGCCATGATCTTCTTCAAGCCCTCACAACTGACAGTATCAAAAGTCTAAGCCAGATCAATAAATGCTGTGTACAGACCTCTGCTCCACTCCTGGAATTTCTCCAGTAGTTGTTGGAGCACAAATAGCATACCACATTCGTAGATCCTTTCTGAAGCCACACTGACTTTCTGGTAGATGTCCATCTTCCAGGTTAAGGATCAGCTGATTAAGGAAGACTCTGGCAAGAATCCGGCCAGGAATGACTAAGAGACATATCTTCCTGTGATTGTCATAGGACAACCTAAGTCCTTTTACTTTAGAGAGATGGAAAATGGAGGCAGCCTTGATCTCTTGGGGGATTATTGTCCTCTCACCATATAATCCAGAAGATTTCAGTTTTTGTATGAGCAATGGAACTTCAGTCTTGTCCACCTCAGCTAGGACAGAATCATCACCAGGCATTTTCGCCACAAGAGAAGAATCTAATGGCATTCAAACCTCTATAAATTATATATACAAGAAAATAGAGGACCATGCCCTAATCCAAAGCTGCCTTGATGATGCTATTTCAAGGACAACAGACCTGTGAGAAAGATAAATCACCCTGGGTAGATGGTTACTTGCTCCACCCATGGGTAAAGCTAGACCCTGCATTCAAGGGCACACCCACAAGAATTACAATCTGGGCATAGTTTATAAAAGGTGATGGTTTGGGAAAAAGGAGTGAGGAAACTAACTTCATCCCCTTCTCAGCCTTGAATATCAGGGGCCAGTGGATTGAAAACAACCTGGATTCTTTAACACAGAATTAAATAACTAATTATAACCAGTAATTGGGATTCCAGCATCTGCCACAAAACAGGCTTTTTGGATTGAAGACACAGACCCAGGTGATTGGGTATTAGACCTCCTTTCCAAAGCCAGGGCTTCCTGTTTCTGCCTCACATTCAAAGCAGAAGTGTAGCAAGTGTACACTTGTCAAAAGGAGTTCCCCAGGGGGTTTTCAGTGTTTGGATATACAGGAAGTAACTGGGAAATCTAGAACTTCTACTCCTTCTACTTGTTTAGGATCCACTTAGTGTTGACCATAAGAGGGCAGTGTTACTACTATTTTCCCTGTCAAGGAGGAGAACTAGGGCCAGACAGCTCATCTAGGGAAGGCGTAGGTAGGTGCTCAGAGAAGCGGCTAGATCAAATGCAAGAGGAAAAGATCAAGGGGAGGGGAGGGGCGTCAAATCCCGGGGAAGTTCTCAGAGAGCTAAAGAAGTCCTTAGTTTCAGGATGGCTCCAAATAGTGGTTCAGATATGACAGAAAGGGGCCCGAAGAGGATCAGCAAATTTATACACCACTTTCAACTTCTTCTGCAGTTTACTCTCAGCCTTACTCTCTGCTACCAAAATATCCATTAGACTGGAGCTCTGGGGTTTTGAATGAGATTTTTAATAGTGGCTAAACCTGCAAGACTATTTGGAAGGATGATGTGGGACCTGGAGGTTGAACAAATAATAAGCAATTCCTTACTCTTTTCTGCCCAATAAGCACCCTTTCCCTTGGAAAAAGGAGGAAAGAAGAGTCCCCTTTCTTGAGATATTTGTGAAAGGCAGAGAGAACTCAGAAAGGTCTTTTTATCTTATGGACAAATGGAATTGGAGAGAGAGGCAGGCAGGCAGGGAGGGAGGGAGGAAGGGAGAGGGAAGGAAGAAGGAAGGAAGGGAGGTAGGGAAGAAGGAAGGGAGGGAGGCAGGGAGGGAAGAAGGAAGGGAGAGAGGGAGGATGAGAGGAAGGGAGGAAGGAAGGAAGGAAGGAAGGAAGGAAGGAAGGAAGGAAGGAAGGAAGGAAGGAAGGAAGGAAGGAAGGAAGGAAGGAAGGAAGGAAGGAAGGAAGGAAGGAAGGAAGGAAGGAAAGTTGGTTGGTAAATTGTCTACAATGATCCATTTACCCAGATGTTATCCAATGGCTCTCTTCCCTAGCCCTTCATTTCTTTTCTTTTCTTTTTCTTTTGGTCAATTTCAAACATTATTCCTTGGTTACAAAAATCATTTTCTATTCCTCCCTCCCCTCCCCCCACCTCTCCCATAGCCAATGCACAATTCCACTGGGTATGTATTTCCTTGACAGGAACCTATTTCCATGTTGTTGATGTTTGCACTAGGATGTTCATTTAGTCTACATCCCCAGCCATATCCCCTCCACCCATGTATTCAAGCAGTTGTTTTTCTTCTGTGTTTCTACTCCCACAGTTTTTCCTCTGAATGTGAATACTGGTTTTTCTCATAGATTTCTCCAAGTTGTTCAGGATCATTGCATTGCCACTAATAGAGAAGTCCATTACATTCAATTTTACCATAGTGTATCAGTCTCTGTGTACAATGTTCTCCTGGTTCTGCTCCTTTCGCTCTGCATCACTTCCTGGAGGTTGTTCCAGACTCCATGGAATTCCTCCAGTTCATCATTCCTTTGAGCACAATAGTATTCCATCACCAACATATACCACAATTTGTTCAGCCATTCTCCAACTGAAGGGCATCCCCTCATTTTCCAACGTTTTGCCACCACACAGAGTGCAGCTATGAATATTCTTTTTTTTAATTACTCAAAAATTTTATTTGTATATTTAAGGAAATATTTGGACATGGGTCATTTTACAAAAACAATAGTGAGTGTTTTTATTATAAATAACTCTGTAAAACGTCTGCCCACACATCTATACGGATGCCCAGTTTGGAGGATGTGAGTATTCTTAAAGTAAGATCCAAAGAAATAAGCCATTCACATAAATTTCTGACAAAGAGTTGGCTGGCAACAAACAAACAAAGATTGTCCTTTTTCTCACTTTGGAAAGAAGAAATTCATTCAAGATCATCTTGAATCTCAGTTAAGGAAATGGGAATTTTTTATTACATTATATAGCAAGTATATAAGAAATCTTGAGAAAAACGAGGAGAGAAAAAAGGAAAGGTGATAACTATTCCTTGGCACAAGTTGCCCCAGATAGTACCCAATTTCTGCTCTAAATGAAATACCAACAACATGGAAGTGGGTTCGAATCAAGAACACATGAATATTCTTGTACAAGTCTTTTTCCTTATCTCTTTGGGATACAAACCCAGCAGTGCTATGGCTGGATCAAAGGACAGACAGTCTTTTAGCACCCTTTGTATCCCTTCATTTCTGACTGATTTCACCTCTGGGATAACATCCCCCTCTTCCATATAAATGTGAAAACCCCACATAACATGACCCCAAAAGACCTTTCATCTGAAGATTTGAAGTCACATTTAAAGCTTTCATTAAAGTATATTGTATTGCTTCCTGAGGGCAGAAATACCTGATTTTTACAGATAACTGAAATTACTTATAGGGAGGCAGACTGAGAATAGAACTTGGATTTGGAAGAAATAGGATAGAATATTTTATTCTGCTACCTCAAATAAGATGATATTTGTTAAATGCTTAATACAGTTCCTAGTGCTTAGAGGGTACTTAATAAGTGCTTAATAAAGGAGACAAACACAGCTAATTCCATGTCTGAGGCAAGATTTGAACTCAGGGAGATAATTTTTCCTGACTCCAGGTCCAGCATTCTAGCCACCACACTACCTAACTTCTCTTCTCCTTCTTCCCTAGGTTTAAATTCCCACCCTCTAATCAGAACTGAGTTAGACAATGAAATCCCAGAACTTTGGCTCTAACTGACCTTTACAAACATGACCTAAGAAAGGGGAGAAACCCCTGGGACAGATGCCCTTGACCTTTCTTCAAAGGTCACACAGTGAAAAGAACATTGGATTTGGAGAAGAGTTGAGTCTGATTCTTGGATCTGCTACTAGTAACAGTCACATAACTGCAAAGCTGAAGATATATTGCTGGCAAAAGCATACAGGTAAATATTTAACAACCAGATCTCTGGAGGGAAAAACACACATAAAGTGTAAACACTGTATTATTAACAGTTTCTCCATCATTTGCTCAAGTCTAGATAATGGGCAAAACAATAAAGTTTTGAACTATTTGCTGATTTCCAAGGTATAATTTGCTTGCAAGTTTTAAATCAGCTCTCACCAAGCAGTTTGAGCTGGCTCCAGCACACTCCTGCCTTAGGCCAATTAGTCCAACCCATACCTGACAAGAATCCTTCTATACCATACCTCAAAAGAAGTCATTTTGTCTTTGCTCAAAGGTATGCGGTGAAAAATTTACTACCTTCTAAGGTAGCCCATTCCATTGAATGGTAGCTCAAATTCTGAAGAAGTGTTTCTCAACATTACGTCTACATTTTCTTCTTTCCAACTTTTTCCTGTTACTACTGGTCCTGCCTTCTGAAACCCAGCCGGAAAATTCTGTGTGATAGTATTTCAAATACTTGAGGTGACTCCCTCTACCTCCTATCAATCTTCTTTCTCATGAAACATTCCCTGATTAGTCTACCTGGTATCTTCATGTGGCATGAACTGAGTCACAATCCTTGTGACTAACCCTGCCCTTGCTACTCTATCATTAACTTGTTGGGTGATGAATCATTTCACTTCAATTTGAACCTCAGTTTCCTCATCTGTAAAATGAGGAGATGAATAATTTGATTTCTAAGGTATATCTTCAAGCTCTAAAAACTATAAAGTAACCATGGGTTAATCTAGTTGATTCACCTTAGAACAACTAATATATAGAATAAAAGTGTCTCAAGTGCTGGGGGCGGCTGGGTGACTCAGTGAATTGAAAGCCAGACCTAGAGATGGGAGGTCCTAAATTCAAATCTGGCCTTAGACACTTCTTAGCTGTGTGACCCTGAGCTAGTCACTTAATCCTGATTGCCTAGACCTAAGCACTCTTCTGCCTTGAAACTGATACTTAGTGTTGATTCTAAGACAGATGATAAGGATTTAAGAAAAAAGAATGTTTCAAATGGGAGGGGGGCAGGATTCAGTCAGTTTTCAAATAGGGTTGGGAGAGGATTCAGTCAATCAGTCAGTCAGTCAATTAACAGCATAGAAAGAATTCTGAATGACAAGTATAGAAGGTGGAGGCAGCAACAGGAAGCCTGGGAGTCAAGATCATAACTACACCTGATTACTGGAAGATATTGCTCCATTTGAGGCTACCTGAACCCCTGCTGGAAATCCTATTTCCTTACTTCCCCACACCTCTACCTTTACCTGGAAGTGTTATTTATGAGTTGGTGAGAATCTACTAAGCTAGCACATAATTGGTGCTCCTCTCTCATTTTTGAAACAGCAACCAACACTTTACATCCTCAGACTTCTCCCGGAGCTCATTTCTTTTGCTGAATCAGTGGAAGGGAGGTGAAATGGAGAAAAGGAGGAGGAGGAGGAATCTGGCCATTCCATGAAGGGACCTCAATATAGAGGCCATCTAAAAGAGGAATCTCTTCTACAACATCTCTAACAAGCTGTCATCTAATCTGCTCAAAGACTTCAAGAGAGTGGGAATGGATTATTTCTTAAGGCAACTATTGCACTGGAAAGTACAGTTATTCCTTCCAGATCACAATTTTCCCCATCAGAGTTTCAATATAGCACAGGGCAGCATAAGAAATTAAATAGGAATTTGGAGAAAACTTTGTGGAAGCAAGCCATAGATGACAAGCGCAGGACAGCAGATGACACAGAAAACATTTAGAAACTCAGAAAAAAAATGTTTTAACAAATTAAAACAAAAGAAACTCAGAAATTTACACAACCCCAAATTTACAATAAGGTGTTATAAACATCCCATAAAAGAAAAAGAAAAAAATCAGACTTCTCTTGGTAAAGGAGGGCCACGACTTTTACTCAGATTTACTAGATTTACTCAGGATGCCCACCACTAACCCTCTGTTAAGGAATTTTTCTTTATATTCAACCTAAATTTGTTTCTCTGCTACTTCCCACTGTACCTACTTCTGCTCTCTGGGGCCAAATGAAGCAAGTACAATGCTTTTTCCACTTCAGAACTCTTCAGGTATTTAAAAACAATTATCATCTCCAACCCCACCTCACTATCCATCCCCGCCCGAAGTCTTTTCCCAGCCAAACTTAACCTGTTCCTTCAAAGAATCTTTAAGTGGGCATACAGATGGACTCAGAACAACATTAATTCAAGTCCTGCCCTCAAATGGTTTCTAGATGAATGACCCTGAGCTAATCATTAAGCCTCTCCCCTTTATCTTATCACCTCTCATCTCTATCAAATGAATATAATACTAGCAGCTACCATACAAGATTAGTGTTGGATCCAATGTGATAATATATATAAAAAGTGCCCTATAAAGGTAAAAAAAAAAGTCTAATAAATGTTCAGTCCTGGTATCTGAATAATATTCTCCTCATTGGTGGAGAAGAGATTAAAGAGATTGAGAGGAGAGATTGGTATTCTGGTTTTGATAAAGAACAAATATTCCCATACCTTTTTTGGTGGGGGGGGGGGAATAAATGCAACTGGCATCTCTCTCTGTCTCTGTCTCTGTCTCTGTCTCTGTGTCTCTCTCTTTCTCTCTCTTTTTTCTCTTTCTTTCTCTCTCTTTCTGTCTCTCTGTTTCTCTGTGTCTCTCTCTGTGTCTCTCTCTCCTCCCACCTCCCCTAGTGAAGTAGCTCATCATCAGTCTGTATTGTCTGATATATTCATATTCTAATCTGTATAGCTCTGATCTTTGTTTGCTATTTATTGCCTTGGATCAGTAGGTGTATTTGCTATTTGCTATGTGCTGGCATTTGTGTCACTGGAATTTGGTGGGAAAAGGAGTCAAGTTTTCATATATTTATCTTAGTCATTGCTTCCTTGTTAAGGGATAGCTGCCAGAAGAGTGGCTTGAACCAAAATTATTTATTCTAGACTAGAGGTCAGCTAACTGTGGTTTAAGAGCCAAATCCTTCTTGTTGCCTATTTTTGTATAGCCAATAAGCTAAGAATGATTTTTATTATTTTAAACATAATAAAACTTTATCTAAAAATACAAAAACCAGATTTGGCCCATGGACCATATTTTGCCAACTTCTGTCCTAGACTAACAATATTTAAGGAGAAGATAGATATAAATCAGGGGTAGGTAGGTAGGTAGGTAGCTCAGTGGATTGAGAGCCATACTAGAGACAGGAGATCCTGGATTCAAATACGACTTCAGACACTTCCTAGCTGTGTGACCCTGAGCAAGTCACTTAACCCCCATTGCCTAGCCCTTCTTGCTCTTCTGCCTTGAAACCAATACACAGTATTGATTCTAAAATGGAGGGTTAGAAGATAAATAGAATCCTAAACTCAGCACTTCTTCTCTGAGATGAGTGGAGGCACTAGCCTCACGGTTCCAATCTCCTGCCCCCTCCCATCAGCCTCTTGGAGAGGTGTGGTGAGAAGGGCCTCCAGAGCCATGAGCCATATCTCTTTCATGCCTCCTTGCACCCTGCATTTAGTCAGGACCTTGTGGACACAGATACACTACATGGGCCACACATAGAGCTTACACAAACCATAAAATGTTATATAAATTTCGATTTTTGTATGACACAAACTTGAGACTTTTCACCATTCTGCCTGTAACTCCTACTGGATACTATCCAGCTTATTAATGCCTTTCCTGAACTGTGTGGCCAAGGGCAAAATGTAGCAAGACTAACTCCTCCTTATTCCTGGATGCCATGCTTCTTAATGAGGCAAAATATCACATGAGCTTTCTTGGCTACCACTGCTGGCTTATGTTGGTTGGGTCCTTAGTCCATCAAAACACAAACAGGGAGGAGGCAGAAAAGGAGGAGGAAGAGACCAAGACAGGTTTTCTTTTTCAGTTTCCTTACCTGTAAAAATGGAGAGGTTTGGGAGCAGCTTGATAGCTCAATGGAAAAGAGATTCCAGCTTAGAAATAGGAGGTCCTGGGTTCAAACATGAACTCATGAACTTCCTAGCTGTGTGACTCTGCACAAGTCACTTACCCCTCTCCCCCCATTGCTTACCAAAACGCTTTTCTGCCTTGGAACCAAAACATAGTATTGATTCTAAGACAAAAGATAAGGGTTTAAAAAAATAAAGGGGTTGAACTAACCATCTCTACACTCTCTTAGATGGCTAGCAAAACTATTAGTTGACATCAGGACTGCCACAAGTAGTAGGACTTCAACCTTCTTACCGTTATATTTCCAAACCATGTTTGGGGCGTACCAGAACACTTGCACGTGCTCCATAACTAACCTGGAGCCCAATTAATGCGAAAGTTCTGCCCATTGCCCTACCTGGAGGTGTCAAATAGGGAGACCCTAAACCCAGAAGGGCAGAAATATAGCCAAGTGTTTCCCGCAGAAGAACAGAGAGAGGAACAGCCCAGGGTGGGGAGGAAAGTGAACAAACTTTGCCAGCTTCAAAATGTTACCAGATTCTTGTTTAAGACAATAGCATCAAATGGTTACATTCCAGGTTTTTGGCCTTCCATTGTTCCATTTCTCTCATTAGAAAAGGGAGAGCCATTGTTAGAGATAACAATGTTGCTATAGCCAGCCTCATCATTCCCACCTCCCACAGTCATAGTCCAATATACATACAGAGTTTGTAGAATTAACGTCTCAGAGAAAAGAGGGATAGAAGGAATCGCCGAAGAGCAGGTCAGCTCTGAAAGTTACATTTCAATGAGAGCCAGGTGGCTCTGTGCATAGAGAGCCAGGTCTGGAATTGGGAAGACCTCAGTTCAAATTTGGCCTCAGACACTTCCTAACTGTATGACACCCTCCCACCCACCCCCAAGTCACTTAATCCCCACTACCTAGCCCTTACCACTCTTCTGCCTTGGAGCTGATACCTAGTATTGATTCCAAGTCGGAAGATAAAGGCTTAAAAAAAAAGTTACACGTTGAATTTATTACGTATTCAAAAAAATAAAAGTAAACTGATCACAGTAGAGATTTGCATTTTCAGAAATAATATTTATCCTTTTTGTGTATATGTGTAGCATATGTAATGAGGTGCCTCAATTTCCTCTAGCCCTGATGAGTTATTGGGTCCCCAGTGGACAACAATTTGCCCTCAAAAAACTATGCCCAAAGGGCACTAAGAGACTGTCTGCCCTTTGATCTAGCCATAGCACTGCTGGGTTTGTACTCCAAAGAGATAATAAGGAAAAAGACTTGTACAGGAATATTTATAGTTGTGCTCTTTGTGGTGGCAAAAAATTGGAAAATGAAGGGGATGCCCTTCAATTGGGGAATGGCTGAACAAACTATGGCTGAACAAGCTGCCCTCAAAAATCTAGGACTAACCCCATGGGTGAGGGACAGGAAAAGGAAAGGGGAGGGAAGGGAATATATTTTCTGGTATTATAGATCATGATCCCTAATTGGAGACTTACTGCCAAAATGATCCTTTGATAACCAATCCTATCAGCCAGATTTGACTAGTTTTTAGAAAGACATATTTACTACCATTCTGGAGGGCAATTTGGAACTATGCCCAAAGGACCCTAAAAGGCTGCCTACCCTTTGATCCAGCCATAGCACTGCTGGGTGTGTACCCCAAAGAGATAATAAGGAAAAAGACATGTACAAGAATATTCATAGCTGCACTCTTTGTGGTGGCAAAAAATTGGAAAATGAGGGGATGCCATTTCAATTGGGGAATGGCTGAACAAGTTGTGGTATATGTTGGTGATGGAATACTATTGTGCTCAAAGGAATAATAAAGTGGAGGAATTCCATGTGAAGTGGAACAACTTCCAGGAAGTAATGCAAAGTGAGAGGAGCAGAACCAGGAGAACATTATACACAGAGACTGATACACTGTGGTACAGTTGAATGTAATGAACTTCTCCATCAGTGGCAATGCAGTGATCTGAACAACCTGGAGGGATCTATAAGAAAGAATAGTATGCACAAGCAGAGGAAACACTGTGGGAGAAAAAACACAGAAGAAAAACAACTACATGATTACATGAGTTAAGGGGGATATAATTGGTGATATAGATATCCTAGTGCAAACACCAACAACATGGAAATAAGTTCTGATCAAGGATACATGTAATATCCGTGGAATTGTGGTGTAGGTTATGGGAAAGAGGAGAGGGAGGAAAAGAACACAATTCTTGTAACCAAGGAATAATGTTCTAAATTGACTAAATAAATTTTTCGAAAAAAAAAAGAAAGAAAGACATATTTACTGAAGTTATACAATTGATACAAAACATCCCTCCAAAAATTTGTGACATGTTCTCATATATATAAAAAGAGTTCAGGGAGAAGTGGGCTCAAGCGTTTGTGTCAAAGAAATAATTGATCATTCCTGATTGAGAGAAGTCCTTATCTCCCCACTTTTCTTCTGAACTTCCCCTCAGAAAACATATAGGTTCCTTTCTGTCTAGTGATCTGAGCTGCTGGTGTTTGGGGGGGGACCATGCCACGACATGGGAAGATGGGAAGTCCAAAATCCTCCAAACCTTTTGAAAAGTACAAGGCCTTCCTCAGCCAAGGAGTGGGGGTGAGAAGAAACCAAGGCTAAAGATGAGAAGCCCTCTTCCTCAGCCATTAGAACCAGCTATTTTCAACTTTTTTTTTTAATCCTACCTTCCATCTTAGAATCAATGCTGAATCAATATAGTGTATAGATTCCAACACAGAAGAGAGGTAAGAACTAGGCAATGAAGGTTAAGCGTCTGGCCCAGAATTAGAGAGTTGGGAAATGTCTGAGGCCAAATTTGAACCCAGGTCTTCCCAATTCCCAGCCTATCTACTTAGTCACCTAATTGTCCCTATTTTCAGCTCTTTCAACCTTACTTCAACATATCTAAAGACATTTACCACTTGATCTAAAGTGGGCATTTATTAGAACATGTTTTGACCTTCTTAAAGATTCAGGGCACTTTAGCTCTTAAAGTGGGATGGAATAAATTTATTGATTTGTTCAATCAATGCCACTCTTACATATAAACATGCTAATTTTAAGTTCAGAACTTTAAAATTAAATACTTTTTTTTAAAAAGGATCATTTCTAGATGGTTAGTATATATTTCTTTCTCCTTGGTAAAGAGGCAAGAAATGGTGAGTGAGAATTTGTTATTATGTCCATTAATTTTGTTCAGGTGTATCATTAAACCTTAGTGAAAGGGAATCTATTTATGACAGCAGGTGAGTCAAGACTTAAAGGGGTTAAGTGACTGCCCAGGAGCACTCAACTAGTAATTGTTAGAAAAGGTTTCTGATCCCAGGTTTTCTTAAGACCAAATCCAAAACTAACCACTGTATCATGCTGCTTCTTCAAAAACACTATGTTATAGAAGAAAAAGCCTTATACTTAGGGTACCAGAAGATCTGGGTTTGAATCTAGGCTCTGCTGGTAACTATCTGTATAAACTTGGACAAATCATGTGATCTCTCTAGGACTAAATTCCCATGCTGCAAAATGAAGAGGTTGAACAACATGACATTTAAGAGCCCTTCTCGCTTACTGTATGTAATTTTTTAAAAGAGCTTTGATAGCCAGGACTATACACAGCTGATATCTCATTTCTGCAGCTTCTTCCCTGAACAGGCCTTCATCTCCTGCCCTTCCTCTCTTCTCCTCACCCCAGAAAAAATCCGGTCATAATACCATTAAGAGAACAAGAGAGAGGGCTGAGAATCACCCCAGGAAAGATGACAGGGACAGAGTCCATGTTATTTAAGGGCAACGGGGAAAATGGTTAGCCCTGTGGACGTTAATGGTCTTTAGAGATAGCGACAAAAGAAGTGCAAGATAAGATTTCTTCTTATTTCAAGGAATTTACAAATTATTTGGGGAAACAAATAAAAATACACATAATAGAGGGCTCAGTTCCAGGAATATGCAGAGGAAGTCCACATGAATGTTTTGGGAGCCTAGTTCTGGTCAGTATATGATGAAAAGGAATTGAGAGGCTTGATTTTTTTTCCGTCAAAGTTTGTGCAGGTATGTTACGACTAAATTCTATCTACTTACTCTGTGGAAGAAAAGGCTTCTACCACCACCCCAGAAAACTAAGGGTTTATGCCAAAGGAATGATGAGAAAAATCACTCTCTCTCCTGATGTCAATCGACAAGAACTCCAGTGGGCAGCCTGGTGGGTGAGGGTCCTCAGGTATTTCCCAACCAGGACACACGTGTTACCTATGTTCCTGCTCTCCCTATTATGTTTTTTTCTGTCCTCTTCTTATATAAAGGAGGATTAGAAGCAATGAAATCTTCTGAGCTGCAGATGAGTTTCCCAGCAGCCTTGAGGAGTGATCTGCTTGACCTAACCCAACTGCTGATTGACCCAGAAGCCAGAAAACCATATCCTACAAGTAAGGGAACCATTTGTCTGTCAGTAATAACAGAAATAGAAGTAAACTGGAACCAGGAGAATATTATACACAGAGACTAATACACTGTGGTACAATCGAATGTAATGGACTTCTCCATTAGTGGCAATGCAGTGATGCGGAACAATTTGGAGGGATCTATGAGAAAGAGCACTATCCACATTCAGAGGAAAAACTGTGGGAGTAGAAACACAGAAGAAAAACAACAGGAAATAATGTAATTATTGTAACCAAAGAATAATGTTCTAAATTGACTAAATTAACTTAAATTTTAAAAAAAGAAATAGAACTAAACCGGAAAGCTTATATGGATGATGGAAATATTCGTAGAAACTACCTTAAGTTGGAGACTACTCTCAGAGACTGAGATGGTAGAGAAGAAAGTATGCTTTGGTTGAGGGGGTATGTTTTGTACTTTGGTTCTCACTGTATCTTTTTAGTAAAGATCCCTTTTGTAATAGGAACAATATTCTAACCCCTGTCCAAGTGCAAGTTTTTCCTTACAAGGTATCGAGACCTCTAGCAAATCATGGTTGGTGATGGGATTTAAAAGCTCAGGCTGTTACCATCACTTCCTAGTCACCTGGGTACAAAGCAGTCACAAGGACCTCCAGAAGTTCTCTGCTATTTGACTGCTGTAAAATTATGGGCAAGTCAGGCAAGGGAGGCTTAGTCAGCCCGATCAAACTGAAGTTTCTTCAGTAACTCTCCTTATTGAATATCCTTCTGCCATAGCTAAGTAGACCTTCTGTTAGCAAATGACGTATGAGTGCCTTGCTTTGTTACAATGTTGAATGTACACTGCCAGGGGAGTGGCCTGAATTAGCTATAGCCCAGCACACCTTTGTAAAAAGTAATCAATGTTAATTGGCTAAACGATATTGAAGGAATGCCTGGTCCATTGATATTGGGGAAGAAATACACTCAAATGGGGGATTGAGCCAATAACATTAGAGAAAAACACTTTCTGTTTCTAACCTTTTTTGGGCACTGCCTTCTAGAGACCTGAATCTCCAGAGTGAGCAGGATCTTTCTGCCCCCCCCCCCCCCTTGTCTATACGAACTATACTGTGAAACTAGATAATAAAAAGCAGTGTTCAGTGAAGTGTTAAACTGTTTGGTACAAAATGTAAATATTAGGCTAAGCAATCAGAAAGCATTTTTCAACTGCCTGCTACATGCCACGAACTCTACTAAGGAATGAGCATTTTTTTAAAAGCAAAAACAATCCCTGACCTCAAATTCACAATCTAATGGGAGAGACAATATGTAAATAGGTTTGTGTTAGATATATGCAGAGAAGATGGAAGTTTATCTCAAAGGAGGAGAGGGGAAGAATTAAGGGGAAAGGCATGCTGGGAAAGGTCACCTGAAGAAACTGGTATCTGAGCTGAGTTTTAAAGGAAAACAGGGAAAGTAAGAGGTCGAGATAAAGTGGGAACATTCCAGTAAGGAAGGACAGCCAGTACAGAAAAGGGAGAGCTCACTGCAAACTGTATTGTTTGTTCAAAGACTGTTTCATGAAGGTTAAACTACATGCTGGGCATTGGTTTTGAAGGAAAAAAATCACAAATGAGGAAGATTTTTCCAAGGGCCATAGAGGGTGAATATGGAAGCAGCTGGTTGATCCAAGGACATCCCAGAGCGGAAACTCAGTGTTCACATATTAGGATAGACACTAATTGAGAAGATGTGAAGACCCAATTGGCATTTCAATCAAAAAAAAAATCAAAAAGCATGAATTAGTTTTTTTTTTTCTTTTCAAGGTATTATGTGAGGCATTGAGTATTGGAAGACAAAAACAGAGAGGTTTCTCCCCATCCTCTGCTGAGCAAGATTAAGGCATCTTCCCATCACCTGCCATTCTCATTCTCCCATTCCTTGGGAAAGATTACAGAAACAAATGACCAAATTACAGAGTCCTCATCTTGCCACCTCCTGACACTCAATATACAAAACACAAGTAGTTATGCAACCTTTATCAAAACCCTTCACAGGCCTAAGTTTGCTTATCTGCAAAATGGGAGAATTGGGCTTGATTATTTGAGATCTCCACTGGCTCATGCTTATCACAGCCTCTTGGACTCCAACTGACTTGATATTTTAGACAACCCTTTAGAGCATGATCAAGTTTCCTCCTCTAATCTGAACACACTTTATGACAATCTCATTTAAATTCTTCTAATGCTTTTCCCACTTAAAATCATCGTTTTATTAATTAATTAAGGCAATCTCTCCTTGTTAAGGTATCATTCACTTTGGGGAATTTGGGTGATTAGTTCAATCAAGCCCTGTTTTAATATATATATATAATAACCTGTTGGTTTCCTTAGACATTCAGGGGAAAAATATGCCTGTATCTTTTGTTATTTCTGACTCTATCTGCCTTTATTATAAATACTCTGTACCAGGCTCTGTGCCAAGCACTATGCCAAATGTAATAATAAGCCTATTCAATAGGATTTAGTCAGAAAAGCCAACAGAGATCTTCTCAATCAACTCCCCCACTCCTCCTCTCCTCTCCTCTCCTCTCCTCTCCCCTGTCTGTCTGTCTTATGTATGTCCTGCTCTGTCTATTTCTTTCTCTCTCTCTCTGTCTCTGTCTTCCCTCCCCATCTCCATGTCTGTCACTTTGTCTCATTTGTTTCTGTGTGCCTATTTCTTTCTCTCTTTTGTCTCTCTGTTGTCTGTCTGTCTGTCTGTCTCTGTTTCTGTCTCTCTTTCTCCATTTCCCATATCTCTCTGTTTCTCTTTCTCATCTCTCCATCTCCCTGTCTCTCTGTCTGTGTCTGTTTTTCTCGCTGTCTCAGTATGTCTCTCTCCCCGTCTCTGTCCCTGTACCTCTATCTCTCTCAAGATGACTACAAAGACAATTAGTAACTTCAATAAGGCCACACAGTTAGTAGCAGAGTAGACATTCTATCCCTGGTCCTCTGACTCCAATGACAGTGTTGTTTCTAATAACAAGAACTGGCATTTATATTGCTCTTTAAGTTTATAAAACTCTTTACATAGATTTCTTTTGGGGGACTCACAACAGCCTTTCTAAGCAGGAGTCATTTTTATCCCCATCTTTCAAATGAGGAACACACAGTTCAGAGAGATGAAATGATTTGCCCAGAATGATATAGCCAAGAAGGATCAGAAGCAGGATAAGAAGCCAAGTCCTTAGCCTCAAGTGCTGCCTCTCCCCACTTCTCTCTTCTACCATTCAACCAATTATCAAAGGCTCTCAAAAGCTATATTCAGAGAAGAATCTAATGAACTAAAAAAAAAAAGGAAAAGGTGAGAACCAGGAAAACAACATATACAATGACTGCAATGAAGTAAATGGAAACAATATTAAAAAGCAAATGGACTCAGATTAATTGTGATGATAAATTTGGGAGGAAGCAGAGTGCCCTGCACTTTGTACTCACTTAATGAATACTTATTGAGTTAGGTGAATGAATGAATGAATAAATGAATGAATGAATGAATGAATGAATGAATGAATGAATGAAAAATCAACTATTAGGTACTTCTGATGTGCCAGACATTGTTCTAATCCCTGGGGATTCAAATATAAGCAATCAAGATAGTCTCTTCCCTCAAGATGCTTGCTGTTGATGTTTTTCCTTCATTTTAATTTTTTTTAACTTTACCTTCTGCTTAGAATTGATACTATGTATTGGTTCCAAGGAAGAGAGAGAGGTAAGGGCTAGGCAATTGGAATTAAATGACTTGCCCAAGATCACACAGCTAGGAAGTGTCTGAGGTCCTATTTGAACCCAGGACCTCCCATCTCTAAGTCTGGTCCTCAAGCCAGTGAGCCATCTGGATGCCCCCATCTTTCATTTTCTGAAGAGGACCAATGACACCACATGGTGATATCTTGACTTATTGGTGAATTATATTTAAGTGAAGCAAAGTTCCACAAAGTTGTCAATCTCAATCTCTCTTCCAGAATCATCAAAGTCCAGTGACAAGACAAAAGTCAGAATGACTGGTGGTGGCCCACAATGCAGAAGATCAATTTCCATGTCTGAACAATTTCTAAATGCTCCATGATGCTTACTTCAGCTGCCTTCATGGCTGGTGGAACAAATTGTTCCCATTCACCCATTCCATCAGGGAAAATCTTCACATGCATGGGGTAGACATGCCCCTAACTCACTGAAAGTCTGAGGCCTATTGGTTATCCTCAACCTGGTATAGCCTAGCTGCCAGGATGGTTTCACCAGGGTCAGGCTGCTCAGCATGCTAAAACTTCTTGGGGCCACGGGTGAGAATTGAGTGAAAGGTAGACCCAAAAGGGGGATAAGCAGCCCTGAAGAGGGCTCTGCCAGCACTCCCATCACAGGGGCTAGTCCTCCCTGCACACCTCATACACCCTACAAGATGCTTATCTTCTATTGAAGGAAGAAATACATAATGGAGGGGAAAGGACACAGACACAGGGAGATAGGATTCAGAAAAATTTGGGAAATCATAAGGCTGATTCTGAGCAGGGTAAGTCCAAGTTCTGGTGGGAAAGGGATGAGGAGTAGGACCAGAATGTGGGGAAACATGATTTAGAAAGAACAGATTACTAAACATACTCAGCACAGAGGTAGGAGACCACACAGGATGGAATATTACATACACAGTGAAACAGGATTGCTTTTATTTCATTTAACTGTTCTGCTTTGTTATGATGGGTGAGTTCAATGGGAGGACTGGCTTTCTGGAAATTACTGTGATATGAGAGCAAAAGACATCAATCATTTTTTTCTTTTTTTTCTTTTTTTTTTTTAAGAAGAGACCCAGATACTTCCAATGGATATGTGACTATGACTCTGGTCATAGAATTAGTTCCCTCAGCTATGAATCAAATTTCTTCCAGATGCTAACAATTCTCAAAATCCTCATAGGCATTGGTAAGAGAAGTAATATGTATGAAGAAAGGATATGTAATGTCTGCCACTCAATGAGACTCAGAAATAGTATAACTGTCTTAGAGTTGGAAGGACCTTCAAAAGTCATCCAATCCAATCTCTTTATTTTATGAATAAAGGAAATAAGGCCAAGTGAAATGAAGTGACGTGCCAAAGTGGTTAATAAAAACAGAGTCCAAATTTAGACTTGGGTCTTTTGAGTCTAGACCCAATGTTCTTTGCACTATCTGAAGCTATTCTTCTACATAACTTACTTGGCACAAATCTTGACAATCAGACTGGGTAACGGCATCGACAATTGGACAGATTCTCTAGAGAAGTCACAGGCTCAATCTTTCACAAAGTCTCCACACCTAACTTGTGAGAAACCTTCCACCTCTCATGTTTTGCAATGCTTATTTCTGGTCAGTGAGTCAGTGACTCCTAAATTTGGAGTCATGAGGAGATCAAAGAAGAATGACTTGAAGGACAGCATTTCTAGATGGGACCTATTAAGTACCCATGAAAGCCTTGACTTTCCCAAAGAAAGAAAATAAATAATATAAGTGCCAATCTAAGTCATTAAAAGACTAGATCCAAGTTTTTGGAATAAGAATTCATTTTTTGGTAAAAATTATTGGGAAAACTGGAGAGCAATTTTGCAGAAACTAGATATAGACCAATATCTTATACCATTTACCAAGGTAAGATCAAATTGGATACAGGACTTAGGTATAAAGGGAAATATTATAAATAAATTGGGACCGGGAACATACTGCCTATCAGATTTATGGATAGGAGAAGAATTTGTTAAATAAATGAGAGATAGAAAAATGTGAAATATAAAATGGATAATTTTAATATATTAAATTAAAATGAGTTTGTACAAATAAAATGAATGTAGCCAAGATTAGGGGAAAAGCAGTAAGTTGAAAGCAAAGTTTTTATAGACAGTTTCTCCGATAGAAGTCTCATGTCTGAAATATATGTAGAACTTTGTCAAATATGTAAGAATATGAACCACGTAACTTCTAGATGAAAAAATCAAAGCTATATACCACTATCATGAAAATACTCCACATCATTATTGTTTAGAGAAATGCAAATCAAAACAACTCTGAGAAATCATCTCACAACTTTCAGATTGGCTAAAATGATTAAAGAGCAAAAAGACAAATGTTGGAAAGGATCTGAAAGAATGGGCACACTAATATATTGTTGGTAGAATTGTAAACTGATCCAGCCACTTGGGAAAGTAATCTGGAACTTATCTCAAAGAGTTATAAAATTGTGCATACCTTTTGACCTAGAAATACCACTATTGGGTTTATTTCCTAAGGTGATTACAAAAAAAAAAAGAAACTATATGTTCTAAAATATTTATAGCAGCATTTCTGTGATAGCAAAGAACTAGAAACTGGAGTGGCTATTAATTGCAGGATGGCTGAGCACATTGTGATATATGTTTTTAATGGAATACTATTGTTTTGTAAGACATAACAAACAAGGTGATCACAAAAAAAGTCTTCCTGACTTGATACTATGATTGGTCCAGTGCTTTATCCACTGTGACACCTAGATGCCTACTGCCCCATAAATAATTATGGAAAGTAGTTTTTAGTGAACCTAGGAAGACTTGTAAGAACCAATACAGAATGAAGTGAAGAGAACAACTTATACAATAGCAACAATGTAAAATAAACAACTTTGAAAGACTTAAGAATTCATGTCCAGAGGACCAGTGATAAAGCAAGCTACTTACCCCTTGACAAAGAGGGATAGACTCAAAGAGCGGATTGAGACATACTTTTTAGACATGACCAATGAGGGGATTTGTTTTGCTTGACTATGTATAGTTGCTATGAGGATTTTGTTCTGTTTTGTTTTCCCAGTAGGGAATTGTCTAGAGGGAGAGAAAATACATTTTTTCATTGATAAAAAAATTTTAATTTTAAAAAAGAGAAGAAAATTTGAAACTATACCCCCAAAATTACTAACCTATACATGCTATTTTATCCTGCAATACCTCTACAAGTCCAAGAAAGAGGGAAAGGACCCATAAGTATAAAAATATTTATAGTAGCTCTTTTTGTTGTATCAAGAACTAGAAAATTAAAAGGTACCCATATATTGAGGGATGGACAGCAAAATAAATTATGGTATATGAATATGATGAACTATTATTAAACCATAAGAAATAATATAAGGGCAAACATCGTAGAAAATAGGGTAGACTTGTGTGGACTTATATAGAGTGAAGTGAATAAAATCACAGCATAACAATCTATAGAAAAATATTATAAAGAAAATTAACTCTAAAAGACTGCGAATTCTGATTAATGCAATGACAAACCACAGTTCTAGAGGACCAAAAACAAAACAAGGTTTATGTCTCTTGACAGAGAGGTAATGTTCTCAAGATAAAGGATAAGAAATACATTTTTGGACACCTCCAATGTAGAATTTCTTTTGGCTGATCATACATACTCGTTAAAAGGGTTTTCTTTTTCTTTTTCCTTTTTTAATGTGGAAAGGAATAAAATTAGAGGGAAGGAGAGAGAAATTAAATGCTTGTCAGGTTTGTTTTTTTTTTCAATCTTTACCTTCCATCTTGGTTCCAAGGCAGAAGAGTGGTAAGGGCTAGGCAATAGGGATTAAGTGACTTGCCCATGGTCACACAGCTGGGAAGTGTCTGAGGCCAGATTTAAACTCAGGACCCCCTATCTCTGCACCTGGCTCTCATGCTTGTCAGTTTTTAAGTTTTTAATTTAATTTATTTTAATTAGGTCAAGTCTTGTTTCTGCATCATTAGAAAGGACCTCATCAGTCTCATCAGTCAGTTATTCAACAGCTACCCAACAAATGAAGTCAAATAAAAGGTCACCTAGCCTCACTTTGAAGACCTTCTGTCACAGAGAACTCACTACTCATCAAGCAAGTCCATTTTATGATTGGACATCTCTGAAAGTTAGGAAATTTCCTTCATATTGAATTGTTTGTGCTTCTCTGAAGCATTTCCTGAGTGCTCTGACCCACATAACTCCTCTCTCTGAACACACCGCCTACAGGGCTTACTATACATAAAACTCACCCAACACTTGATTACACACTGTCTTGCATTGGTTTCTAATTGTTCCCTGTGCCATGTGTTCTCCCTCATCCCCTATAGCAACTGGCACAGGGTAGAACATAATAAATACTTGTTGGTTGACTGGGAATTCATCTTCCTCTCTAGATTCCTGTCTGGGCATGCTGGTGCTAGGTACCTATAGAATAATCTCCTACCTTTTCTCTGACTCAGTTGTTCTGTCTATGCAATGGGGATGATAATATAGGGGTCCTGTGAAGAGGAGTGAGCTAACTTTCTGGACAATTCTCTGAAAACCTGGAAAGAATGACTTCCTATAAATAGAAGGTATCATTAAGATGGTGAAGAGGACCTGTCTGCTAGAGTTTGTTTTGACTGTGTCATCATCTCTCCTTCCCCCCAGGGTTGGTAATTAACTCTCCGAGTAGAACTATCAGGGAAATAACCAAGCTTTGTTTTATTTATTTTGGCCCCTCTACAAAAAAATTCAAATACTCAGATCTGAACTAACAAAACAGCTACATTGGGAGATGAGTCACATTTTAGAATAGTTCAGGCAGGATGTCATTACATACCTTCTTTCCTGTGTGAACTGAAGTGTTTGTTTAAAGATCATTAACTCGAATCAGAGATGACTGGCCTAGAAAACTTAATGATTATTTAGTGTGAGGTCTAGCAAATAGTGGAAGGTTAAAGAGACGGTTTTAGAATGCAACTTACTAAAGAGCCTCTCCATATATATGTGTAAAAATGCATTCATGCATAGAGCTATGTAGAGATATAAATATGGAATTCTATATATGGCAACTATGGAGGATTTCTGAGAGGACTCAAAGGTAAAGAAGGATAGGCTTCAATCTAGACCACTGGAGGAAGTACCCACACTGAAGGAATTACAATGAGAATTGGGTGAGAATTTGCATTGAATTCAAAATTCAATGAAATATTGAAGCCTAAGTATTGCTGGTAAATATTGAACAACCAGCTCCCTTTTTTAAAAAAAGTACCCCCCATATGTGTTTAAGTTTAAACTGCATTATTAGCGTTTTTCTATCACTTTCCAAAGTCTAGATGACCAAAGAAACAATAAATCAAACTCTAGATTGTTGCCTTTGTCAATTGCCCGTGAAAATGCTCCCACAGTTCAAGCTGGCTCTGGCACACCCTTGGTTGCAGCTTTAGATGTTGTCAATTAATGCCAGAAAAAAATATACACTAACTTCCAATCGAGTTCAAAAGGCATTTCATTAAATGCTGACTATGTGTAAAGCACTAGGTATCCGAAGATAAAAAAATAACAAAATACTTTTCTTTATAGTGTTTAAACTCTCCTGGGATGGGATGGGGGGATGGATACAACATCCACATGAGTACATATACTACAAGGTAGTAAGGAATAGGAGCTGTGAAAGGACCAGAGTATTCCTAATACAGGCTTTTCCCTTTTCTCCCACAAAATGGAGGTGCTTTATTCTTGTTTTTAAATCCTTACCTTCTGCCTTAAAATTGACACTAAGCATTGGTTCCAAGGCAGGAGAGGTAAGGGCTAGGCAACTGAGATTACCAGACACCCAGGGCCACCCAAAGAGGGAGAATGTGAGGCTAGATTTCAACCCAGGACTTCCCATCTTTAAGTCTGACTCTCTAACCACTGAGCCATGTTGCTGCCTTCAGATGCTTTATTTTATAGGAGAGAAAGTTGTCCTGGACTTTTTTGGCCCAGCTTCCTGCCCCTTTAATGGAATTAAAGGTCCCAGCCAAATGGAGTCGATTTCTGAAGACCACGTGAGTTACGGTTCCCTTCACCTTATCATATTACAATAACCCAATGTGTTTCTATATGGAAATAAAGGCAGAGAAGCTAAGGACCAAATCTATCCTTGTTGGCATTTCCCTGCTGTGTTAGGGCAAAGTAAACCTCCTTTTGCTAACCATTTAGTGACTAAGAAGGGTCTCATTTTGTCATTTTCAGTTGTGTCTGATATTTCATGACCCCATTTGGAGTTTTCTTGGCAAAGGTACTGGAGTGGTTTGCCTTTTCCTTCTCCAACTCACTTTTCAGATGAGCAAACTGAGGCAAATAGGGTAAAGCAACTCGCCCAGGGTCACACAGCTAGAAAGTATCAGAGGCCAGATTTGAACTTTCTAGACCCTGCACTATATTGACTATGCCACCTACCTGCCCCTGTCAACTATAGACTGTCATCAGAGATCATATATAGGAGGACATACTACTATATATATAGCAGGTTATAGAGTATAATATATATAGTAGGACATGCATGAGTTTGGGAGTGACAGGAAAGGCACAGAAAAACCTGGTAGATATTAGTCCCATCCAACCTTTGAAATATTGTGTATTTTATTTTACACACTTAAAAACATTAGTCTTTTTATTACAAGTTTTTTCCAGATTATATGTCAGTACAATTTTCAATAATTGTTTTTCTGACATTTTGAGATCCATTTTCTCTCACTCCCCTCCACCTCTCCCCCTTCTCTAAGGTGGCAGGTAATATGATATAGGTTGCATATGTGTTATACAATATATATTTCCAGGTACATCATATTGGAAAAAAACGGAAAAAAGCACTTACACTAGAGAAAATTTCGTGGGGGAAATAAAGTGAAGAATGGCATGCTTTAGTCTACATTCAGACTTTGTCAGTGGATAGCCTTTTTCATCATGAGGCTCTTGGAGTTGTCCTGGATCCTTGTCTCGTTGATAATAGTTAAGTCATTCACAGTTGATCATCATAAATTATTACTATTACTGTATACATCATTCTCCTGGTTCCACTCACTTCATTTTGTATTATTTTATATAAATCTTCCCAGATTTTTTGTGATCATCTTGTTTGTCATTTCTTATGGCAAAATAATATTTCACTAAAATCATTTGCTACAACTTATTCAGCCATTCACTAATTGATGGTCATCCTTCAGTTTCCACTTCTTTATTACTGCAAAAAATACTTCTATAATTTTTTGTTTGTTTCCCCCTATCTTTGATCTCTTTGGGATACAGACCTAATAGTGGAATTGCTGGGTCAAAAGGTATGCACAGTTTTATGGCCCTTTGGTCATGGTTCCAAATTCCTCCCCAGAATGGTTCACAGCTCCACCAATAGTGTATTAATGTCCCACATTTTCCATATGCTCCACAACATTTATCATTTTTCCTTTTTTGTCATATTATCCAGTCTGATGAGTATAATATGGTACCTTAAAGTTGTTGGCATTTCTCTAAATAATAGTGATTTGGAGCATTTTTTGTATGACTAGAGACAGTTTTAATTTCTTCATCTGAGAACTGCCTATTAATGTCCTTTGACTATTTATTAATTGAGGGATGCTTTGTATTCTCATATATTTGATTCTGTTCTCTATATATTTAAGAAATCAGACCTTTGTCAGATACTTGCTATAAAATTTTTTCTCATTTTATTACTTCTCTTCTAATCTTGATTGCATTGATTTTGTTTGTGTAAAACCTTTTTAATTTAATGTAGTCAAAGTAATTTATTTTACATTTCATAATGTTCTCTATGTCTTATTAAAGACATTATTCTGAGAAGCACCAAAGTAATCCACTTTGGTTAAAAATGGTTAAGCATCTGTGCCCAAGGGGTAAATATTTGGCTCAGTGGATAGAGAACCAGGGCTGGAAAATGGAAGTCCAAAGTTCAAATGGGACCTCAGAAGCTTCCTACCTGTATAATCCTGGGCAAGTCACTCAACTTCAATCACCTAGCCCTCACCCAATCTGTCTTGGAACAGAATAGAACTCTAGGACAGGTCAGGATTAAAAAAAAAAAAGATGATGTGCCCTAGAGCCTTCTCTATATATATTCTATATATTAAATAGATAGAGTGCCAGGCCTGCAATCAGGAAGACTCATCTTAACTGGAGAATTTCTATATGAACTAGAAGAACCTCCATGAACTGATACAGAATGAAGTGAGCAGAACCAAGAGAACACAGAAAGTGAAACATTGTAGAACAATCTAATGTGATGGACTTTGCTACTGGTATCAATGCAACAATCCAGGACAATTCTGAGGGATTTATAAGAAAGAATCCACATCAAGAGGAAGAACTATGGAAGTAGAAACCCAGAAGAAAAATATATGACTTCTCACTTGTTTATATGGGTACATGATGTTGGTTTTTGGTTTCAAAAGATTACTCTATTGCAAAAATGAATAATATGGAAATAGGTATTAAATGATATCATTTGTATAACCCAGTAAAATTGTTTGTTGGCTCCAAGAGAGGGAAGGAAAGAGGAGAGGGAAAGAAAATATATCATGTAAACATAGAAAATATTTTTAAATTAAAATATGAGGAAATTTTAAAAATTTTTAAAGGAAGACTCATCTTCCTGAGTTCAAATCTGGACTCCAATACTTATAGCTGTGTGACTCTGTACAAGTCATTTAATCCTGTTTTTACTTCTGTTTCTCATCTGTAAAATGAACTGTACAAGGAAATAACAAACTACTCCAGTATCTTTGCCAAGAAAAATACAAATGGAGTCATAAAGAGGCAGTCAGGACTCAGCAACAACAATAAATACAAGTATATCAAGGTTATCAGAGTTGGCAACTGTCACTTGGAAGGCAGAGAATCTGACCAGACAGGGATGAAATATGATCTAGGAAATGCTATAGGAAATAAAAAGGAAGCATGGCAACAGCAAATTCTAAAGGGGGCAGAAGGGTGAAAGTATAGAGGAAGGGTGGTTTGTGAAATTGGGCAAACCACTAAGAAGAAGAAACTCAAGTGGGGCATTCTAGTCAGAGGTCAGTGCTTTAAGAAATGAAGTAAATGAGGAGGGTGCAGGTGGAAATTGTTAGGTGGCTCAATGTACTCAGAACCAGGCCTAGAGACAAGAAGTCCTGGATTCAAATCTAGCCTCAGACACTGCCTAGTTGTGTGACTCTGGGCAAATAAATCACTTAACCTTCATTGCCTAGCCCTTACTGCTCTTCTGCCCTAGAACCAATACTTGGTATTGATTCTAAGGTGGAAAATAAGGGAAAAAAAAGGAAGGAAGGAAGGAAGGAAGGAAGGAAGGAAGGAAGGAAGGAAGGAAGGAAGGAAGGAAGGAAGGAAGGAAGGAAGGAAGGAAGGAAGGAAGGAAGGAAGGAAGGAAGGAAGGAAGGAAGGAAGGAAGGAAGGAAGGAAAGAAAGAAGGAAGGAAAGAAGGAAGGGGAGGCAGGTAGGTGGATAGAGAACTGGGCCTGGAATCAGGAAGAATCATCTTATTGAGTTAAAATCTGACCTTAGATACTTAGAGCTGTGTCACCCTGGGCAAATCACTTAACCTCAGTTTCTTAGCCTTTACCCAAGCTATTCTGTTTTAGGATTGATGCTAAGAAAGAAGGGAAGGGAAGAAAGAGAGACAGAGACAAAGACAGATTCAGAGAAAGAGAGATTTTATGAGAGATTGAGAGAGAGAGAGAGAGATTGAAACAGAAAGAGATTGAGAGAGACAGAGACAGAGACAGAGACAGAGACAGAGACAGAGACAGAGACAGAGACAGAGACAGAGACAGAGACAGAGACAGAGAGATGAAGTAGGTAAGGAACTCCAGAGAGCTCTAAGTCTGAGCTTTACTTGCCTTGAGGGCTAGATAGTTATTGTAAGGAGTTTTTCATGCTAATGGAATGAGTCAACAGACAAGTATAGACTCATTTGTTTATTTTGGTCAAAGAGCCTCAGGTATGTATTTTAAGAGCTTTCAAGCTGCCTTGTCTAGAATTGAGATCTTTTAACTCACTGTCCTACTTTACCTATCTTGAAGGGAGGATGAGCAGGGAGAATGGAGCTGGTCAGGGTGGAACAAAAGAGAAAAAGCAGCAGACTGATAATAAAAGTGTCTATCAAATGCTCAGCCAAGTAGGAGGGGAATCCACAGCTGGCCCCAATTCTGTACCTCTAGATGCTTTCACCTCCTTGCTAAGCCCCTGGGACAATCATTTCTACTAATACACTTGGAGGAAACCTTAGAGATCATCAAACCCAACTCATTTTTCCCTCGGGATAAGGAAACTGAGTTTCAGAAAGGTTAAGTGACTTGCCCTAAAACACACAGTAAGTGTAAGTGGCTGCATAGGAATTTGACCCCAGGTCATCTGATCCCAGAATACTTCATTCTGCCAGACAGATGTAGAAAGGAAAAATAAAAAACCCAACTTGTCAAACTTGCAGATGACCAATGGAAAAGATTAGGAAAGAAAGAGAATAAGCTTTTATATAGCACCTACTGTGTTAAGTGATTTTTATAGATATTATCTTTGATGCCATAAATAGGTATAAGTACTATGCCAGACAACAGCCAGAATTCATATAGGTTAGAATAAATAAAATAAGAAGAAATAAAGAGTATTTATGTGGTTCAGTAGAAGAGAGCCAGACCTAGAGAGATAGGAGGTCCTAGGTTCAAATATGACCTCACCTCAGACAATTGCTAGCAGTATGACCTTGGACAAGTCACTTAACCCTCATTGCCTGGCTTTTGTCCTTTTGTCTTAGAGTGTTACTAAATTAGAAAGTGAGGAGGAAAAGGAGGAGGAGGGTAGAATGGGATAACTCTGGAAGTAGTGCCTGGCACACAGTCAATACTTTATAAATGATTCTTAATTTATCAAGGTATTAATTAATAGGCTCTGAGTTGTATTTCAACTAGTGAGGATGGGCTAGCTTTCTTTCCATTTCTACCAGACTGCCTCTAGGATATTAATCTGTGGAATGTTTTTCCTATTAAAAAAACACACTTACTTTCTCTCTTAGTATCAATTAAATTCTAAGAAGAGTAGCAAAGGCTAAGCAATTCAAGTTAAGTGGCTTGCCCAGGGTCACCTATAAGAATCTGAGTTCAGATTTGAACCCAGGTCCTCTACTCTACTCTAGATGTGAGCTATGTCCACTTCTTATTACCTAGCTATCCTGGGAATATTTTTCTTCATTGAGGATTATACCTTGGGATGGTTTTTAATTTTAAAAAATAAAATCCCTATATTTAAAGCAAAGTTCCATTCGAGATTCTCTGAAGTTCAAAGAGGTGCAAGGTTCTATCTCTCTCATGTGGCAGTTGGATAAAGTAGCCCCTGAGCAGTGTCTTCAAGGGAGAAAAGAGTACCTTATCTATATGCGTTAGGATAAGTCAGTCCTGGGCACCAAACTTTCCAGCACAAAGTTCAAATTAAAATAGCTAACTTAAAAAGCAATGGGGAAATAGAGAAAATGGCAAAGAAATATCCCTTGGGTGTCAGATTCCTTCCTGGAAAATGAGTAGCAATCTTACATTCCCTTTGACACACTATGATGTCAGCTGCTAATTTGGGGACTATTTTTTAAAAGGCAGTAAATTTGATTGCTTTCTCTCTATTCCCAGTTACAGCTCCAACTGACCAGTAATATTTTTTTTTGTCCTCTTCTCTAAAAAATAAACATTGGAAAACACATGGGACAGCTATGTGGCACCGTGGATAGAGTTCTGGGACCAGAGTCAGAAAGATCTGAGTTCCAATTTCTGCTCAGATGTTCATTACTTGTGTGACCACTTAATCTCTTTTTTGCCTTGATTTCTTCAACTGCAAATGGCGATAATAATAGCAACTGTTGTGAGGATCAAATGAGATAATATTTGAAAAGTACTGATCCCAGTACCTAGAATATAGTAGGTGCTATTATAAATGTGAGCTATTATTTGTGTTGTTGGGAATAGTAGTGGGAGTAGCAGTGTAATCAGAGCAAGAGAAGTTGGAGTTGAACCTACTTGGGCAAAACAACTGAATACATCAAGTGTGGAGAAAAATCGAACTTGTGTTTCTTAATTTAATTGATCGATTTATTGATTCAATCAAAACAATCACAGAATCAGAGTTTTAGAATTGTCCAGGACCTTTGAAGGAACCCCCTTGGGTAAAACTATCATTTCAATGACCCAGGTCTCAGACACCCAACTAAATGTCAAAAAACAAAACAAAACAAACAAACAAAAAAAACCTGTCACCAAAAACCAGTCACCAAACCTGACCAAATTTGTGTGTATTCTCCACCAAGAGATGTAGTTTTAAACCTAGACAGTAAAGGCTCCAGCAGTTCTAAACCTCTCAATTTGTAGCAATGAGAATACATAATGCATATCAGGTATTTACATTCCGAATCATAACTAGCAAAATTGCAGTTTTGAAGTAGCCACCAAAAGAATTTTTTGGTTTGGGGTCACTGCAACATGAGGAACTGTATTGTGGGGTCATGGCATTAGAAAGGTTGAGAACCACTAACTCTAATGAGAACCATTAGAGTAAGTAAATTGCCCAGGGTCAAACAGATAAGAAGAGTCTGAGGTAAAATTCGAACCCAAGACCTCCTACCTCCAGGCCTGGCACTCTATCCAGTGAACCACTTAGCTGTCCCTTGAATTTCTTTTTATCATGGGAGGTAGCTCCTGTGTTGATGCCATATTTATATTCAGTTCAGTCCACAGGGGCCCAGATTCCCTGCCACCATAGTTCCTTCACCTTTTAGTGTTTGGAAATAGAACACTGCCAGCGGCATAGGGGGACCCTAGAAGTTAGAAGTCCCAGCAAACTGGTCCCCATGGTTAATAAATCTGAACTTTCCACTCCTCTAGGGTCAGCGGCTCAGAGTTGTTGCCTTCCACTAGACAGTTATGCCATTTATATATACCATTTAGGTCTTTGCTGCTTAATATTTTTATCAGTTACTTTAGCAAAGCTGCTGCCAGCCCAGAGCCAGAGTTTTAGAATCTCAAAATCTTACAGATTCTGTGTTGAAGAATAAAGACTGCTAAATTTGATTTCAAAGATCCAGGGGCAAATCTTGGCTCTGCTCAATATTTGCCTGGAAGATCTTAGGGGGAGGGAGAGGACAAGCATTTATTAATCACCTACTAAATCCCCAGGATTGTGCTAAACTGGGCAAAAATGCCCTCATTTCCACGGTACTTCCCTCTCTGCATTTCAGCTTCCTCCTCCATAAAATCAAAGAATCCAACTAGAGTATCTTGAAGGCCTCTTCCAGCTCTGAAATGACAATCTTATGATTGTTCTGACTGTTAATTAATCAACAAAAAAAATTTTCTTTTCCTCTTCCCATGCTCTCATCTCGATTTCCCTTAATTCCAGCAGTCTGGGCAGTCCCATGCTCCTCTTTCCTCCCTTTTCCCAGTTTCGCCAGCCTCTTCCTTGTTGACCTCTGCATTTTTTATGTCATCCAACAATCCCTCTTCCTCTGACCCTGCCCTTTCCTGATTCTCCAACCTGTTTCATTGCTTTTTTCCCAAGTCCCATTGTATTGCCAGGTTTTAGGCTCATGGTCTGATGAGATAGATTTCAAGACCCAACTTCATAATAATTTTACTCTGGGAAATAGTTAGGAAACACATTAAATAGTTCACAATTATACCTCGAGTTAGAGAGCAAAAACTCTTTAACAATGGGATGGGGGTTGGGAGACCAGCCCTGTGCTAAGAAAGGCCACTCTTTCCGCTGTGGCTATCCCGCCCACTCATCCTTCCAACAAAGGGTCAAAAGGAAATGCAAAGGACAGGGTCAACACAGGTGTTTATGAGAAATAAGATGACATCAGCCGTCAGATTTAGTCTTTAATGGAATTTAAAAAAACATTCAGAAACAGGTGTCCATGTCACCCAGCTGAAGTAAAGCAGAATAGGATAAAGACCACCACATTCCGCCATGTTTGATTTTATCCTCAGTAATACAACCACGAAGTCCCTTAATAATTTTTTTCAATGCAAAGAGGCTTCATATCCAAAATATATTTCAAAATTTGACAGATTTATAAGATTATGAGCCATTCCTCAATTGCCAAATGTCAAAAGATATAAATGGACAGTTTGGGGATAAACAAATCAAATCTATGTAGTCATGTGACAGAATGTTCTAAATCATTATTGATTAGAGAAATACGAATCAAAACAACTCTGAGAGATCATCTCAGTCCTATCAGATAGGCTAAAAGGATAAAAGGACAAATGGCAAATGGCGAGGAGATGTGGAAAAATGGAGACACGTACACTGTTGTTGAAATTTAACTGATCCAACCATTTTGGAGAACAATCGGGAATCATGCGCAAAGAGTTATGAAACTATACATGCCCTTTGATCCAACAATACACCATTAGGCCTGTTTCCTATGGTAATTGGGGGGGAAAGTACAAGAACCTATATATTCTAAAATATTTGTAGCCATTTTCTTTGTTCCAGCAAAGAACTGGAAATTGAAGAGATTCCCATCAGTTGGAGAATGTCCTGAACAAGTTGTGGCATATGATTGTGATAGAATATTACTGGAATGTAAGAAATGATGAGCAGATTAATAAAAAAAAATAGAAAGACCTACATGAAATTATGAAGAGTAAAATGAGCAGGAGCAAGAGAACATTAAATTCAGCAACAGAAATGTTATTTGAAGAATAACTTAGGTCTGTCCGCCTTCTGAGAAAGAACTGATAAATAGAAACAACATTTTAAAGAAAAATTATATTTTTCTTTATTTTTTTCCATCAATTAATGCCTTCTTTAGTGCCGTGAAAGGAGGGAGGAAGGGAGATATTTAGGAATTTTAATACAAAAAACAATTTTTTAAAATCATAGTCTTCTACCTTCCTGCTTTAGCTTTCACCTCTCCAGTAACCCAAGGAACATGGACTTGAGGAGGACTGCTGATGTCACCAACTCTGTGGCCACTGTCATACTAGTACTCCAAATATGCTCGAGAGATTTAGAAGGATGACTAAATAACCAGGAAGAATTTAGCTGTATCTTCAATATACTTTAATTCAGAAATATCACCAGGTATGTTACCAGTTATGACCAGGACACAGTCAAACATAGTAGTGATGTTAACAATAGGTCACATTTTTATAATGCTTTCTAAATTGCCTAGTCCTTGCATTGCAGCAACCTTGCAAACAAGGTAGTGATAAAGATGTTTCTATGGTGATCAATCAATAAACATTGATTAAGTGTCTACTATGTCTATCACCTAAGAATTCATGTTAAAAATGAACCACCAGAGTAACTCATGACCATTACTAAACACAATTGAGTATACAAGAGTTTTCATTTAAACAAAAAGGATGACAAGGACATTTATGTTAACAGGGTTATTATAATTGTCCAAAGAAGCATTATGAATATTGATTTGGGCATATTCCCTGTGAATGCACACTCTCAGGACCTTCTGAGCATTTGATAAACATGTAAATGTTTCTCTAATAAAATTGAAATTTTATGTCACAGTATAACAGCATTTGATTAGCAACATCTCTTGGGCATAGACCCCAGTGTTGGATAGTATGATTTGTATACTGTAGTCATTTATTTGGTTTCTAAAATACAATGAATCAAGGGGCAGCAAAATGGCACAGTGGATTGAGCATCAGGTCAGGAAAACTCATCTTTCTGAGTTCAGATCTGGTGCCAGATACTAGCTATGTGACCTGGTCAAGTCACTTACCCTTGTTTACCTCAGTTTCTTCATCTGTAAAATGAGCTGGAGAAGAAAATGTCAAACCACTCCAGCATCTTTGCCAAGAAAATCCTGAATAGGGTCACAAAGAAGAGGACAGAAAGTAAGGGGAGAGGGGGGTCAGGAAAAGGTAAAAAAAAAAAGGAAGACTCTCATTAGGAAGAGTATGATGACATTTAGGTAAAATCCAAGACAATATAGAAGCAAAGACTAGATTATAATGCCATTTTTTAGTCATTTTCCCACTGAATACCAATTATAATGTACTGACTATATAAATTCTGTACTAGTGCAAAGAGAGATCTACCTTCTTATTTCACCATGACACTGATCCTCAGATTTCTCTTTCTATTCCTGTGGATGTCTATTTCCATTGTGGGTGATAGAACTTGAAGAATGGCTGAGGCTTAATGTATTTTCTAAATAAAAGCAGGTAAGACAGAAGTACCTAAGAAAACAAGATGAAATCCAGCATCTAATGAGATCTACCCACCTCATTTTATGGTGCTTCTGATTTCTGGATGTGTCAGTGATTTGTTCCCCTTGATGTTGGACTCAACTAAGCAGGGTTGTAAGAGAAGTCTTCTTTTAGAAGATGGAATTTCTGGGAGAAGGCTAACGTTGGGCTTCGGAATACAGATAAGATTAAGATAGAAAGGGAAGAAGGGGATGGAGGCTGAGGATGGGGAGGTCTCACCAAGAGGATGAGCCAGCAATATAAACAAAATAGGCATGTAATAGGAATCTATCAGTTGGAGTTCCTGTTCAGTGTAGGATTTATTATTATTATTATTAGCCAGCCATATATAATCTCTATTTAATAGAGATTTTAAAAAAAAGTTTCCTCCAGCAATGCTAAAATTTTCTACCTAGCCTGAGTTAATAAACTCAGTAGGTTTTATTGAACTGAACAATCTTCTCAATCACTATTCATATTCATCTGTGATTTTTTCCTAGTCATTTAAAATCTTTCTTGGTTATCTTGAAAAGCAATACTTTAAAGGTCTCCCAATTTGTGCCTGTTTATTATTAAAAGCTTTTTTTTCACAAGAGAATTTATAGTTGGTGCCACTCAATTTCATTTTTCCTTCTATTGTTACCTAATTGTTCCTCTCCATCAGATGAGATTCTAAGCTCCCTGAATTCTTTGTGGAGTCATGAAAGCAAATAATAGTTGAACCAAAATGCATGTACAGACAAGACCTATGTTTTTTATTATGATCATTATAATTCTTTGTTTTTTAAAACCCAATATTGTGTGATGAGAGCCAAAAAAAATGTTAATATGGTCTTGGGCTGCATTAAAGAGGCATAATGTTCAGAAAAATATTCCCATATGAAGATAATAGAGAGCTCAGAATTGTGCCATTCATGTATAGAATCTAACTGGACTTTTCTTGCTACGAGTGCCTAAAGCATTACTGAAGGGAGGAGTGAGGCTATTATAACACAGAGCACCCATCCACCCCATACCACATGAATTCACACCCACTTCTATTTTCATTGGACTTGGAGTTAGCAAGACCTGAATTCAAACCCCATTTCAGATACCTGCTAATTATGTGATCATGTCTCAGTTTCTTCATCTAGAAAATGATAGGTTAGACAATGACTTCAAAGTTCTGTTCTAGCTCCAAATTTACGATCCTATAATAAACATCCTGGCTTACACAGAATCTCATTTCTTATTCACTCAAATTTGTTTCCTATTTCTCTTTTCTCAATCTGCCTCTCCCATACAGATTCACTCCTTTTCTTGGGAACCTACTTTCTTTCTTGAAATCTCTTTCTACCTTGGATCATAGCTCCAGGTTTGAAGGGACCACAGAGACCATGTGGTTCAACTCCCTCAAATTATAGATGAGGAAATTCAGGACCACCAAGGTTGTGATTTGCCCAAGATCACACACCAGTTCTCCTACCCCACCAATTGCAATCAACTATAACAAGCCTTAATTAAAGTTTCATCACCAGTCTTGCTGACTATGGTTTTGCCAGTGGACTTCAGTGACTCTGGAAGAGAGAGTGAGGCAAATGTGTCTTTCTTAAATCCAATTTATGTTCAAGTCAAGACCTCACCTCATGATGTCATTAGTCCTCCTTTGAAAAGGAAGGACAAACAACTGGACCTTTTGTAAATAATCGACTATAAGAAAGCTTAATGAAGCATGTATGATAGGCCAGACAAGATGGCAGGACATAAAGGCATAAATGAAATGAAAAATGAACTTATAGTCTATTTACCTATATGATAAAACTTTCCTTAAAGCAGGTTGGTGCATAACTACATGAAGTTCCTACTTCCAACATGGCACTCCTATTCCCAGTTTCTTAACTTTCTCAGATTCTAACAACTGAAAGGATTGGAAAGAGAAATGCTGAACTGGTGGAAATACAACATATTGTGGTCTTTTATTTCAGGGTCATGATGGATAAGGTCTCTCAGAACCAGAAAGATTAGGACAACTAAATGACACAGTGTTTTGAGAGCCAGGTCTAGATTCTGAGATAGGTTCAGATCTGGCCTGACAATTCCTAACTGTGTGACCCTGGGCAAATCAGTTAATCCCAATTTCTTAATGCTAACTATTCTTGGACCCATATTTAGTATTAAATCTAAGAAAAAAAGTAAGGATTAAAAAAAAACGGCTTGATCCTTGCCTCCCTTCTAGCTAAGGTATTTCTTTTCTTCCACTTCAACTCCCTTTTACGGGTTATCTTCCCTAGTTAGAATGTAAGCTCCTTGGGAGTTGGGATTGTCTCTTTCCTAGGATTTGTGTTCTTAGTACTCATCAAAGTGCCCAGCACAGAGCAAGGGCTTAATAAATGCTGTTTCTGTCCTCCAATCTATCTAAACTGGAATCCCCAGTCATTGGGGATTGGCTAAGCAGGATGACACAGCAAAGTCATAGTTGTATAACCATTAATACTGATAAATATGAGGGATATAATTTTTTCTTTAATTTTTAAAAACTACCTTCTATCTTAGAATCAATACTATGTATAGGTTCCAAAATAGGAGAATGGTAAGGGCTAGGCAATGGGGATTAAGGGACTTGCCCAGGGTCATACAGCTAGGAAGTGTCTGAGGCCAGTTTAGTTTTGAACCCAGAATCTCTCTTCTTTAAGCCTGACTTTCAACTCACTGAGCCACCTACTTGCTCCCACAATGTTTTTCTAAAGAAAGTCATATTAATTCAATTTATGGAAATGGTATAACAAGATCAATAATGAGAACAATGATCATGACTGTATATAAAAAATGTGTGTATGTAATAATATTCAAATGGACAATCAAAGAAACCTGAAGAAAATTTAAAGGAAATACTGACAAACCATAATTATCATCTGTGTGTTGTACTTCTCATTTCAGTTCTGAATGTATGTTCAATTTGGACTTTTGTTATATGAAGTTAAGTTCATAATAAAAGAATATTTCAAAAGAAAAGAGGCTAACCAGGACCAGCCTAATATAAGTGAAATAGATATCAGCTTGTATAATTTGTGTTCTATCTAAGGTTCTAAAGATGTGATAGAGTGATAGAACAAGGTCTTGGAATAATCACTTTATGAGATATGCAACCTGGGCCATTTGTGGATTCCTTTGTCATCACAGACTCCCTCTTCCAGTAAATAGACACCCTAGTGAGGGGAGCAATGAGATTGGGAGATACCAGTTATAGCCAAAGGACACAGGTGTGTAGGAGACACCAATTTCCTACGACTGCCCCTACATAGACTTATATGCAACTGAATGACAGCTCACTGTTAGGCCAGCTCCCTGGTGAAGAATACACAAAAGGTCTATATAAGAAAGGAAGGGAATAAGCATTTATATCACACATATTAGGTGCTAGGTCCTGTGCTAAGCACTTGTTTTTTCAATGATGAAATAAATACTTATTTAGCCCTTGGGGAAAATAGTACCATTTTATTATAGTAAACAAGTTACCTTACAAAATCATTTCACATTTACAAAAAAAAAATAAAAACTTTCATGAAATACAAGTACAAATGCATGCAAAAATCCCTCATGAACACTCTAATGAACTATGAAAATGATATAGGATCCAACTTTACAACAAGACCTCAAACAGAATTTTATTTTTGGACTATCCCACCATCCCCCTAATGGGATCAAAAGAATAAATCCTTTCTTTTTCTTGATGAGTTGTAAAATGTTCATGGTTGTGGTTTTGAGGATGACAGTCTGGTCTTTGCTTGCTTACAGCTATGATTTCATTTGATCCTTACAACAACCTGGCAAGGTAGGGGCTATCATTATTCCCATTTTACAGTTGGGGCAAACAAAGATTAAGTTACACAGTTACACAGCAAATAAATGGCTGAGTCCAGGTCTGAACGAAAATCATCTTGATTCTAGGCCCAGTGTTCTGCACTGAGCCTGCCAGCTGCTCCCCTAAGAGGAGAATAAGCAACTATTTATGAAGCTGGAATGTTTATTTGGGAAAAATTATTCTCTGTTGATAAGTTAATTCTGTCCAAAGGCAAAATGGTTGTGCCTAAGGAGGAACTGTGTGCTCCAGTGTAAAAAAGGATGGCTTTGGAATCAGAACCATTGAAGTCAAATCTTGCTGAATTAGCCCCTTGCTGCCCAATATAATCTTGGGCAAATCACTGGTATCTCTGGACCTCAGTTTACCCTTCTGTAAAATATAGGGGTATTAAACTTAATGACTTCCAGAATCTCTTCTAACTCTAAATCTATGATCACAGTCTTGTGATCACTATTAATAATAGTCATTATCCTTCCTCCTCAAGTGTCCCAGCAAAATGCCACCATGGCATTCAAGAAAAACAGCAAGATTATTCACAGTCATTTACCTAATGCTTAGAAAGCTACTGACTTTCCAGAGAAAGAACTGTGGGAGCAGAAACACAGAAGAAAAACAACTGCTTGATCACATGAGTTGATGGGGATATGACTGGGGATGTAGACTCTAGACCAGTGATGGGCAACCTTTTGAGCTTGGTGTGTCAAAATTCACCAAAAAACTGAGCATAACTCGGATGGTGTGTCACTTCAAGGAAAAAAAACCATAATTCTGTGATATTTATAGTTTAAATAACAAAAATGTAGAATTGTAATATATAACTGTATTTAATAAACCAAAAACTAATTCTTTAACTTATCTGCTTAGTGACTTCTTTGTTCATCTGTAAGTCGGTTTCTTTTGTTGGTCTTGATATTATTTAACATGTGTGGGGTGCCATGAACTAAGGTAAGTGAGGGGGAGGGGGAATTGTTTAACTAACCTGCCTATTAGTGACTTTTTTGTTGCTGAATTTCATTGGCTGAATCTTCATGTGAAGGTTGGTATTTTGTACACTCCAAGCCCAAGCAAGCGCTATTAACTTTATCTGTCAATCTGTTTCTTTTGTTAGTTTTGATATTATTTAATGCTAAGAATAAGGTCTCACAAAAGTACATAGAGGGAAAAATTATGAGTAAAGCCATTGCTATATTTTTCAGGGTGCTGAAAGTGTCTGGTAATGGGTTCTAGGCACTCCTCCATTGCATGTGGGCTGAAGCCCTGCCCAATCTTCCACTGACCTGGGACTGTGAGAGCTCCTCCTCCCCACCCCCAGGAGAGCCCCATGCACCCCAGCCACCTGGCACATGCCACCCATCACTTGCTAGCCCTCCTCCCTCTTACGCACCTCGACCACAGCCACGGCTGCAGGTATATGGCTCCTGGGCCCCGAGGTGTGCTGAGCCCTCATGTGGCCATATGTCATTGAAAATGGTTATGTGTGTCAGTGCTGACATGTGTGTCATAGGTTCACCATCACGGACAATCACCCTAGTGCAAATATCAATAATATGGAAATAGGTCTTGATCAATGACACATGTAAAACACAGTGGAATTGCTCAATGGCTATGAAAGGGGGTTGGGAGGAAGGGAGGGAAAGAACATGAATTATGTAACCATGGAAAATTTTTCTTTAATTAATCAATAAAATTAAGGTTTTTTTTAAAGCTTACATTGAGATATGAAGAATATAATGAAGATTCCTTTGAGCCAACCTTCAAGTCTAAAATTTCACATTTGAACTTTATTTCTTGGGATCAAATGTTATCCTCTCTAGGATCATCATTTCACAACCAAATACTTCTGAGAGTGGTAACACATTCCCTTTCTAACACATCAGTGCAAATGAGCTTCTAAGCCTGAATTTCTTCCCTTTCTTCTAGAAGTGTTCTAGAGTATCTTGAGGTGAAAGAATGGTAAATAGAAAGAAAAATACATTTAAAGGGGAGATGTGAGAAGGAGGTGACACTGAAAATAAACTTCCTGATTTCATGATGTCGCTAAAGGATTGTCTTGAAGCTATTTTTGATAAACATGGCAACTAGGGCAGAAGGGAGAAAATTATGAGCCTATTTACATAGCTTTTAGGCTAAGCGAGTTCTGCTAAATTCCTTCAGGCTCTTTCTCAGTCATTTTCAGCTGTGTACAACCCTTCATGATAGCCTTTGGGGATTTCTTGGCAAAGATACTGGAGAGATTTGTCATTTCCTTTTCCAGTTCATTTTACAGTTGAGGAAACTGAAGTAAATAGGGATAAGTGACTTTCCTAGGTTCACACAGCTAAAAAAAAATCTGTCTAAAGTCAGATTTGAACTCAGGAAGATGACTGACTCCAGTCTTTGCACTCTATCCACTACACCACTTAGTTGACTACAAAAGAAAGTACCTGAGCCACCCAAGACAATAATTCTAAATTAGGCAAGTACTCTGTGGTTCTAGATGACTTCCTAATCCTCAGTCAAGTATTTCACTTCAGAATCTCAGTTTCTAAATCTGTAAAAGCAGGGTTAATAACTCATGATTTTTTCCAGCCTCACAGAGGGTGACTAGGTAACACAAAGCTCCTCTGTAGGAAAGTCATTCTTGTTTTAATAGTTAAATTTTTTTAAAACTCAGTCACCAGTTTCTTCTTTTATGTAAAATATAAGAAGACTCACAGCTTCGTCTGCCCTACTTCCCATTTCAAGGCTAAGAGATGAGAGTGGGTGAATTTCTTTTTTTCCAATATAAATAGTTGCATGACCTCTTTTCCATGTCTTCATCCATCTTGCTCCCATTTCCTCATCCCTTCCTCCCTTCCCACATGTGTCATCTGCTCATCTGGCAAGGGCTTCTTTAGTTCACTGGCACACGATGTTACCCAGGAAAGCAACAAAATCTCTATTGCTCTTTTTAAAAAACAATATTGATTGTAAACTTAAAATTACCAATTAAAATTAGTAAGTAATAAAATCATACGTGAAACCACAAACTCCAAATTATTTACTATTTGTTCAAGGAAGTCATACATGGTTGGGCAGAGAACCAGGGAGAGGCAGAGATAGAAAGGCAGAGAGAAAGAGAGACAGAAATGGATAGATAGAAACTGTCAATCTGTCAACAAATATTTATTAAATACTCTCTGTGTGGGGGCAGTTAGGTAGTTCAGTAGGTTGAGAGTCAGGCCTAGAGATGGAAGGTCCTAGGTTCAAATCTGGCCTTAGACACTTCCAAGCTGTGTGAACCTGGGCAAATCTCTTAACCCCCATTGCCTAGCCCTTGCCACTCTTCTGCATTGGAACCAATACACAGTATTGATTCCAAGATGGAAGGTAAGAGTTTTTAAAAACAAAATACTCTCTATGCCAGATACTGTGTTAAGCATGAGGGATATAAAGGAAAGTAAAAGACACTCTCAAATCTTAAGCAATCAGTCTAATTAGGAAGACAATATGCAAACAACTTTGTACAATTGAGTGATATACAGAATAAATAAGAAATAATCAACAGAAATAAGGAACTAGAATTAAAGGGAATTAGTATAACAATCCAGGCATGGAGAAACAGTCAGTGAAAATGGAGTGGGGAGATGGATTGCCTTGTGTGAAGAACAGTAAAGAAATCCGGGGCACTGGATTTTGGACTAAGGAGAGAGGAGTAAGTTATAAGACTGAAAAAGTGAAAGAAGGTATTTATGAAGGATTTTGAGTTTCAAATATAGTGCTTTGTATTTGATCCTGAAGATTAAAAGGAGTCAGAATTCTTCACTTTAGGAAGATTGCTTTGACCACTGAGTAGAAAATATTCCTGCAATGGCGAGAGATTTGAGGAAAAGAGGCCAACCAGAAGGCTATTGTAATTATCCAGTTACGAGATATGATGAAGGAATATACCAGGGTGGTATAATGTCATAGGAGGAAGGGAGAATATGCAAAAGATGTTACAAAAGTAATACTGACAGGCCTTGGCAACAGATTGAATATAAGGGCTGAACAATAGTGAGGAGTTGAGGATACTGTCTAGGTTGTAATATGGGGTACTAGGATGATGGGGTAGTCTCAACTGCAATAGGGAAATTAGGAAGAAGGAAAAGTTTTGGGGGAAAGATGAATAAACAATCCTCCCTTCCTTTTAACCCCTTCCCCTCCTATTTCCCTAATTTACATTTCTGAGTTCTAATTTACATAGCTGAGTCCTTCTTTAAACCAAATCCAATGAGAGTGAGGTTAAAGTATAGCACCCTTCCCCTTTGGTTGAATTTCAACTGTCTAATGGATATCAAGTTTAAGATGTCGAATAGGAAATTGGAGATGTGAGTCAAAGGTCAACAGAGAAGTTAGGGTGGGATAAGTAGATCTGAGAATAATCAACTAAATCAATTAAATCCTTGGAATCTAATGAGATCATCAAGTGAAAGAATATATAGGGAGAATGTAAGAGGACCCAAGAGAGAGTCCACTGGGATGCCCAAAATTAATAAGCATGACCTGGGAGAATATACAACAAAGAAACCTGAAAAAAGGAACGATCAGATAGATGAAGAGGAAAACCAAGAGAGAGTAGTGTCCTGAAAACCTAGAGAGAAAAGAGAATTCAGAGGAAAAGGATGACTGACAGTGTCAAAGGCTACATACAGAGAAGTCAAGAAGGATGAGAATTGAGGAAAATAAGATTGTTCCATTTGGGGATTGAAGAGATCATGAGTAAACTTGGAGAGAGCAATTTTGGTAGGATGATTAGGCCAGAAGCCAGACTGTCGAGAATTAAGAAGAGGACAGGAAAGAAAGTGGATACATCTCTTATAGAAAGTCTTTTCAAAGAATTTAGTCAAAAAGTTTAAAAGAAATGTGGGACAATAGTTAGCAGGGATGGAAGAATCATTTGAGGGTTTTTTCAAGATGGGGATGGCATGGGTGTGTTTGTAGGCAGTAGAGAAATAAACAGAGAAAGGTTGAAAATAAGTGAAAAATAGGGATGACAGAAAGGGCAATATGTTAGATGAGATGGGATGGAACGACTTTGCTTGAACTGGAAGCAGTTATCCTTGGTAAGGAGTAAGACCATCTTCTCATGTGAGATGGGATAAAGAAGGAGATAGGAACATAAGGCATACAAGTTATATGAGGCCTTGTTGAAGTCGGGTAGCTTACATTCAAAGCAGACCCAGTCAGAATAAAGGAAGAAAGAACATTATCAACATTATGAAAGACTATAGAGAAAGAGTCAAGGAGTATGAGGATAGAGAAAAGGCCATTGAATTTGGCAAGTAACAGTTCACTGGTAACTTTGGAGAGAGTTTTTTGAGAAATTACCAAGGAAAAATTGCCCTGATATCTTAGATATCTTAAAATAGAAAATTATAGAATCCATCAATCACCTTAAAGAGACACAAAAATGAAAATTTCTGGAAATATTACAGGCAAATTCCAAAGCCCCCAGATCAAAGAGAAAATACTTCAAGCAGCCAGACATAAACAGTTCAGATATCATGGAGCCACAATCAGGATCACACAAGATTTAGTGGCTTCTACATTAAAAGATGAGAGGCTTTGGATTGTGATATTCCAGAAAACAAAGAAACAAGGATTACAACCAAGATTAACCAAGCAAAACTGAGTGTAATCCTTCAGGAGAAAAATATGAACATTTAATGAAATAGAAGACTTTCAAGTATTCCTAGTGAAAAGGCAAGAGCTGGATCAAAGTTTGACATTATATATAAGACTCAAGAGAAGCCTAGAAAGATAAACATGTAAGAGTAATCATAAAGGACTCAAAAGTCAAATTGGTTATATCCCCATATAGGAAGATGATTTATGTAACTCCAAAGAATTTTTATCATTATTAGGGAAGTTAAAATAAATTTATATAGACAGAGGGATTATGTTGGTATGATTTCCCCTCCAAAAATGAAGTGGTAAGAAAGAGAGATACATCAAGAAAAAGGAAAAGGGAGAAGTAGAATGAAGAAAATTTTCTTATATAAAAGAGACCCTCGAAAATGCCCCAATTGAGGGGAAAATGGCAGGGTACTATACTTGAACCTCACTTTCATTGGAATTGATTTAAAGAAATAAAAATTTATATACAAATTCAGCTATGTATAGAAATGTAACTTACTCAATAGGGAAATAGGAGAGGAAGTAGTTAAAAGGAAGGGGGGATGACAAAAGGGAAAGTAAATTAAGGGAGATAGTGGTTAGAAGCAATAAAAAATATAAAAAACAGTGTTGACAGGATGGGGTGGAGAAGAAAATGGAATGGAAGGAAATACATAGTAAACATAACTGTTAATCTGAATGGAAAAAATTCATACACTAGATGTAAAGAGATAGCAGAATAGATTAGAAACCAGATTCCAACAATATGTTGTTTACAAGAGACATAACTGAAAGAGAAAGACACACAGAGTTAAAATAAAGGGCAGGAGCAGAATCTAATATGCTTCTGATGAAAAGTATAAAAAGCAGACATAGCATTCATTATATCAGACAAAGTAAAATCAAAAATAGACCTAATTAAAAGAGATAAGGGAAGTTACATATTGGTAAAAGATATCATGGACAATGAAGTGATATGTAAAAAGTTACAAGACATTTCTCTGATAAAGGCTTCATTTCTCAAATATTTATTCTGAGTATAGAACTGAATCAACTTTATAAAAAATTCTCAATTGAAAAGCAATAAAAAATAAACAAGTTTTTAGAAAGAAGTTAAATCTATTTATAGTCATACAAAAAAGTTCTAAATTAATATTGGTTAGAAAAAGGAAAATTAAAATAACTTTGAGGTAGCACCTCACACCTATCAGACAAATGCTGGAGGGAATGAGAGAAAAATATTTGTGCTAATGAACAGCTGATGGAGTTGTGAGCTGGTTCCAACTATTCTGAAGAACAATTTGGAACTATGCCCAAAGGGCTATCAAACTATGTATATCCCTTGACCCAGGAATATCTCTACTTAATATGTATCCCAAAGAGATCAAAGAAAAAGCAAAAGGACTTACATGTACAAAAATATTTGTAGCAGTTCTTTTGGTGGTGGCAAAGTCTTGGAAATCAAAGGGCTACTCAACAATTGGGGCATGGCTGAACAAGTTGTGGTATATGATTGTGAGGGAGTACTATTATGCTATAAGAAATGACAAGGGAAGTAGTTTCAGAAAAACACTACGAGACCTATATGAACTGATGTGAAATGAAGTAAGAAGAACCAGGAGATCATTAATTGTGCATAGTAACAGTAATGTTGTAATGATGATCAACTATGAAAGACTTGGCTACTCTGATCAATACAATGATCTAAGACAATTCCAAAGGACTCATGAGGAAAAAATGCTATCCACCTCTAAAGAGAGAATTGATAGACTCTGACTACAAAGTGAAGTATAATTTTCTCACTTTTTAATTTTCTTCCTTTTTATGAAATATAGCTAATATGGAAATATGTTTTGCATGATTTCACATGCAAATAATTGATATTATATTGCTTGCCTTCTGAGTGTTGGAAGAGTGGGGTAGGAGGGTTGGAGAGAATTAGAACTCAAAAAAATTTTTTTAATTAATTTATTTAGTCAATTTAGAACATTATTTCTTGGTTACAAGAGTTACATTATTTTCCTCCCTCCCCTCCCTCTTCCCACAGCTGGCACACAATTCCATTGGGTATTACATGTGTCCTTGATCAGAACCTGTTTCCATGCTGTTGGTGTTTGCATTAGGATGTTCATTTAGAGTCTACATCCCTAGACATATCCCCTCAACCCATGTATTCAAGCAGTTGTTTTTCTTCTGTGTTTCTACTCCCACAGTGTTTCCTCTGGATGTGGATAGTGGTTTTTTTCATAGATTCCTCCAGGTTATTCAGGATCACTGCATTGCCATTAATGGAGAAGTCCATTACATTCAATTGTACCACAGTGTATCAGTCTCTGTGTACAATGTTTTCCTGGTTCTGCTCCTTTCACTCTGCATCAATTCTTGGAGGTCATTCCAGTTCACATGGAATTCCTGCACTTTATAATTCCTTTGAGCACAATAGTATTCCATCACCAACATATACCACAATTTGTTCAGCCATTCCCCAATTGAAGGGCATCCCCTCATTTTCCAATTTTTTGCCACCACAAAGAGTGCAGCTATCAATATTTTTGTACATGTCTTTTTCCTTATTATCTCTTTGGGGTACAAACCCAACAGTGCTATGGCTGTATCAAAGGGCAGACAGTCTTTTAGTGCCCTTTGGGCATTGGAACTCAAACATTTTAAAAGAAAAGAATGAAAAAAATAAATAATATATATATTTTTAAAGTTTTAAATGAGAAGTTATCAACCATAACCTTTAAGCATGGGGAATGAAGGAATGAGACAGTGCATGGAAGATTTCTTTGATACCTATATATTGAAGGAGGATATGGTCAAAAAAAAGGGAGGCAAGTTAAGAATCTATTAGAATAGTCCAAGCAAGAGGTAATGAAGGCCCAAATTAGGTTGGTAACAGTAGAAATGAGAAGAAAGGGATGTAAGAGATATTGTTGAGAGAAATTAGGCATGACTTGTCAAGTAACTATATATAGAGAATAAAGAAAAAAGCAAAAAGTGATTTGGCAGTTTCAAGCCTGGGTGATTGAAAGGACAGTGGAGTTATCAAGAGAAATGGGGAAGTAAAGAGGAGGAACAAAGTTTGGGAGGGGGGGACAGATGAGTTCAGTTTTAGACAAGCTGAGTTTGAGATACTGGTAGAAAATCCATGTAAAGATGTACAGTATGCAGTTGGATATGTGGGATAAAGGACAAAGGAGATAGGTAAATATGGAGGTTTGGATTTGTGGGTCATCTGCATAGAGGTAATCATTAAAGTCCTAAAAATGAATGAGGTCACAAAGGAAAAATACTCTGAGATAAAAGAAATTAAGGCAAAAACAGAGCCATGGAGATACCCACACTTAGGAAGAAAAACTATGGTGGAAACTAGGAAGGAACAATCAAAGAAGCTGGAGAACTAGGAAAGGACTTCAATACCAGTTCAAAGATAATAGCAGGTGCAGGTTAACAGATATATATTTTTGGATGTGACCAATGTAGGAATTAACATGATTATGCATGTTTAATACAAGAAAATCCCTTACCCATAGAGATAAGGAGGTAATAAGGAGAGAACAAAGACTTTTTTATCTATTTCTTTTAGTTTTTGAGAAATCAAAAATAAACATTTTTAAAAGGTTATTCCAACTTCAATGAGTTAGAATAAAGGTTGGTTCAAGATATTACTATCAGCAAATCATTGTCATCTCTTATTTAAAAAAAAATGTTTAGTACTTTCAGCCTTTCAGAGTATTATCTCATTTTATCCTTACCATGGTCAAAGATAAGGAAATCTATGAAAGGCAGCAGGATTTGTCCGAAGTCAACCACCAATCAAATGGAAGACTAACACCCAAGGTCACAGATTCCTAAGCCTCTGGTTATTCTCTTAAACCAAGCAGCCTAATGTGGGATAAAAAAAATTCAGACCTCAAAGAATTCATACTTACTATGGGTCCAGATTTCTGATTCAGCATCAGGTTCAGATTCTACAATCACAACTACCAAACACAATCTTCTCCCCACCCCCACCTCCATCCCCAAGCAAGATCCATTTGAAACTTGGTCCTTAACTAGCTATGCCTCTGTTGGTGCAAGATTATTTTTTTTAGAGCTGAAAGGATCTTTGATTTGTTCTAGTCATCTTTTGGAAATTCTCTGAATGTTTGTATTTGTATGTGTGTAGATAAAAGAACTTCCAATGAATGTGTCTTTTTTTTTAATTGCTATAGCAAAAGTCATTTAGACAGCAGCTCAGGGTTAAAGGGGTCAAAATTAGAAAATGGTACTTGACAAGGAAGGGGTGAATGCCAAGTACCTTTCTAAAAGTCCTACTCTGTGGCCAATCTGGATAAAAACCAGTGAAGTAAGGAACTAGAATCAGCCCTTTGACACACACTGTAATGTCATCAGAAATGAGGCAGGAAAAATGAAGGGAGGAAATTTCTGATACATCAGAAAAATTTAGTCAGCCTCAATGGAAAGGTTTGCTAAGTAACTGGGAGAAACTGAGATAGAGTAATCTAGGCAGTGTCATCATGGGGCAGATGCTATCTGGAAAAGAGAAGTAGAAGCAATTGAGTACATGTCATGCCTCAGTGTATTACATACCCTTTTCTCTTCTGCTTTATCAAGGTGGAAACAGCCCCAAGTGCTAGGTTTAGATCCTATGCACTGCCAACTCTGGACCCCCTCCTTCTTCTACTCCCACTCCATGTCCCAGCTATAATTTACCATAGAGGATAACTGGACTGCCTGGGCCAAAGGGGGCTGCCATGAACATCACAGACCTTCTCTGACCTTCCTGAAGGAACCAAAGAAGTCATGGAGGAGAGCTTGAGGTATCTTTGTTGGCCCAGTCTCAGTCCAAGATCAGGACACAGATACAGATGCTTAGTATAGCCATAAAGAGAAACTGGGTCTGAGATTAAGAGAAAATGTTCCTTTTCTGAGCAGGTAAGGACTAAATTACAATGAATGCTAGTTATTTTCTGCCTACTGAAATAGGCAGATTTTATCTCTCAATTGTAAGTCCAAAGCCATTTTCATTACACCATGATGCTTCTCAAGTTTAGGACCTATTTCAGTAGGCAGAAAATAACTAAATCATAAATGAATTATTTATGTCTCAAGTCCCAGTTACCTCATCTGTAATACATTGAAATCTCTTATAATCAGAGAAATGCAAACCAAAACAACTCTGAGGTACCACCTCACACCTAGAGATAGGCTAATATGACAGCAAAGGAAAGTAATGAATGTTGGAGGGGATGTGGCAAACTAGGGACATTAATGCACTGATGGTGGAGTTGTGAATTGATCCAACCATTCTTTATTGCAATTTGGAATTATGCTCAAAGGGCACTAAAAGATTGCCTGCCCTGCCATACCACTACTGAGTTTATGCTCCAAAGAGATCATAGGGGAAAAGACTTGTACAAAAATATTTATAGTCACTCTCTTTGTGGTGGCAAAAAAAAAATGGAAAATGAGAGGATGCCCTTCAATTGGGGAATGGCTGACAAATTGTGGTATCTGTTGTGATGGAATACTATTGTGCTTATGGAATGCATATGGAATGATGAACTGGAGGAATTCCATGTGAACAGGAAAGACCTCCAGGAATTGATGCAGAGTGAAAGGAGAAGAACCAGGAGAACATTGTACACAGAGGCTGATAAACTGTGGTACAATTGAATGTAATGGACTTCTTCTCTACTAGCAGCAATGCTAGATCATTATCCAGGACAATTCTGAGGGAATTAGGGGAAAGAACAATATCCACATCCAGAGAAAGAACTGTGGGAGCAAAAACACAGAAGAAAAACAACTGCTTGATCACATGGTTCAATGGGGATATGATTGGGGATGTAGACTCTAAACAATCACCCTATCGTAAATATGAATAATACAGAAATAGGTCTTGATCAATTATACATGTAAAACCCACTGGAACTGCTTGTTGTCTACAGGAGGGGGGGTGGGAAGAGGGGAGAGAAAGAACATGAATCATGTAACCATGGAAAATTTTTCTTAATTAATCAATTAAATAATTTTTTTTAATTTAGAAATGTAAGACATTGGACTAGTCTTGTGATTTGATTGGTAGGTCTTCCTACCACAAATATCTTCCCTACTCTACTTTATCCTCCATTCCAATACCAAAGACAATTTCCTAAAGCATAAGTCTAGTTGTGTCCCTTTCTCCAGACCCAACAGTGATTCTTCATTGCATCCAGGATCAAATAAAAAATCCTCTGTTTGGTGTTCAAAGATCTTAATAACCTATTCCCCCTCCCTCACTTTTCCAATCTTATTACACACCTTCACCGCTTATGGTTTTTTTTAAGCCCTTACTTTCTGTCTTAAAATCAATAATAAATATCAGTTCAAGGCAGAAGAGTAGTAAGGACTAGGCAATTGAGATTAAGTGACTCGTCTAGGATCACACAGCCTAGGAAGTGCCTGAGGCCAGATTTTAATCTAGGACCTCCCATCTCTAGGTTTGGTTCTCTATCAACTGACCTAACTAACTGTCCCACTTTTGTTTGATTCTGAGCTGAACTCAGTGTGCATGGGTAATAACTATCTAATATATTGACAGACTAAGAAACTGAATCCCATAGACAATAGATGCGTTGTTCCCTTGCTTACAGAACACGAGTTCAAATCCTATCTCAAATACAAGCTATGTGGTCCTGAACAAGTCACTTAACTGTTCTGTGTTCCACTGACTTGGCCAGGGTAACACAAGTAGGAAGTATCTGAGGTCAGATCTAAACCCAGAATGTGTGGTCTCCAATCCTGGTGCTATATACATTGAACAACCTAGCTGCCCCAACCCCCATATATTCTTTAGTCTAGTGACAGTTTTCCTTGCTACTCCAAAAACAAGATACTTCATCTCTAAGCACTGGGCATTTTCTCTGACTGTCCCTCATGTCTGGGATTCTTTCCCTCTTCATCTCTGCTCTTGGCTTTTCCTGGCTTCTTCCTTCAAGAATCAGCTAAAATACCCCTAAAATCAGCTAAAATGGAAAAAAGCTTTTTCCACCCCTCAATTCTAAGTTCTTTCCTCTATAAATTATTTCCTATTGATATTGCATATAGCTTGTTTGTATATATTTGTTTACTCATTGTTTCCCCATTAGATTATGAGTTAGTTCCTTAAGATCAGAGACTCTCTTTTCTCTTTCTTTGGATCCTCAGTACTTAGCACAGTGCTTGGCACATAATGAGGCTTAATAAATGCTTATAGATTGACTGGATGATTAGGACAAAGAGCTCCTGTAAAGTACATCCTCTGCCCCAAAGTAGTAAGCCCACAGCTTCTCTACAATTTATAGTCTTAGAGAGTTGAGTAGATCATTGAAAGTTTAAATGACTTGCCCAGGATCATATACCCTGGATATGTCAGAGCCAGAGTTTGGATTTAAATCTTTCTAGCTCCAAAACCAGTTCTCTTTGCACTATGTATATTGTTGCTGACATCTATAAAGTAGACAATTTTAATTATTAAAAATAACTAGTTATTGATTAATCATTTAAAAGTATTTTAAAATAATAACTTTATATGTATCCCTCAAGCCCCTGGAGTAGGACTTTCTCTTCATTGGTGGGAAATCGGTTCCCCAAAACTAAGTGAGGAGTGGGACAGGGTTGTCCAGAGGGGAGGAAAGAAGCAAGATCCAGTCTCTTTAGTCTCTTTGGGTTCTTCTGGCTTTTAGCTTCAAGAGAGAAAATGGGCAATGTTGCCATCTCCTTAGGGCTACAAAGGGAAAAAGGATCTAGGAAAAAGGCAACAGAGACAACTTTGATCATGTCCCCATTGCCAGCTTATTACACTAGAGACCCCAGGGAATTTTTCCCCATAGTTAAGATCATGGACTCTCTCTCTTGACTGAGGGGAGCTGTCTCGCTTTCAGTGGGAATCTATATTGCCTGGTATATATTCTCTTCTGTATACTTTCTCTGATTTCTTTGCTATTTGCTAGGCATATTCATTGTGAAATCGCCATTCGTTAGGGAATCAATCCATGGGCATAAAGCTTGGGATCCTCTTTTGCCATTAAGGAAAAGCAATCAGAAATATAGCTTGAAAATAAAAATTAAATCTCCTAGACTAGTAATATTTAAAAGAGCAGATAAATGTACTTCCAGCATGGCACATCCTCTCTCTGAAAAGGGCAGAGTGACTGTCTTCTGACCTTGACTTCAGTTTCCTCTCCTAGAAAGAATCTCTGTCTACTTTGGAGAAAGATAGGAAAGGAGATGGTAGAGATATCTATTCATGCCTCCCTGTAAGTCACCACACACACACACACACACACACACACACACACACACACACACACACACACACACACACACACGTGTGCATACCCCACTCAAGAGAGATGCCATATTACATGTGTGTATAAATGTACATGTATACATATGTGCAAGAGTATGTATTTCCTATATGAGGGGGGCTATTCTGAGGGTAGGTATTGTATATATTTATAATATATATAATAATACACACATAAAATGTGTTGACATTTCAACTATTAGTAGTATAATCTACTATTATATTATTATTATATAAACTTTTCCATCTCTTTCAATTTTTCTCCCCATCCCACCACTTCCTCTCTATCCCATTCCAAGTCTCCAGTGTTTTTCTTAGCTTCCCAGTCTACCTTGCCCAATTCCTACCCTCCAAATGAAAGTCTGACCTACTTTTTTTCTTTCTTGAACTATTCGTCTGCAAAATGAAGAGAAAAGCACCTGACATACTTACTCACAAGATTATTGAGAGACTGAAATGAGATAATAAAAGTTTTTTTGTAAACCTTAGAGTTTACAATAAATGTCACTTTTATTATTGCTTAAATAATAATAATACACTAATTAGCCCACAGACAAAGAATTTAATATGGCATTTAAAATTGATTCCCTTATGGGTATGGATTGTCCACTATTAAAATGCAGAATACCTCTCTGCAAGCTAACTCACTAAACCATTTGCAGCTACCAAAACATCACCTTGAATTATTTTGTCAGCTAAGCCACGGAGTAATAGAAAGAACCAGCCCTGAATTTTAGGCAACCTTGCTGAAAAAAAAAAAGTAACTGAGAAATTTGAAAGAAAAGGTCTTCACAAAATTACTTTTCTTGGGGGCAACTGGGTAGCTCAGTGGATTGAGAGCCAGGCCTAGAGACGGGAGGTCCTGGGTTCATATCTGGCCTCAGATACTTCCCAGCTGTGTGACCCTGGGCAAGTCATTTGACCCCCATATGCCTGGCTCTTGCCACTCTTCTGCTTTGAAACCAATACACAGTATTGATTCTAAGATAGAAGGTAAGGGTTATAAAAAAAAATTTTTTTAAGAAAATTATTTTTCTTGGCCTCAGTATCCTCATCTTTAAAATGGTATGGTTTCATTAGCTTTCTAGAGTCTTATCTACCTTTAACATTCCATAATGCTGAAACTTTACAAGGAACTATTTAGATAAATAAGGAACACAGAATGAATGAGTAGTAACTGGGAGGGATCATGAAGGCAGAAAAGGAAAGACAAAAATCTGGTGGAACTTAATCTCTCTTTTAAAAAACCAGAAAGGGAAGATTTTGATAAATTAGACAATGTTATGAGTTGAGCAGCCTTTGAATCCAAATCACTACCAAATTCAATTTGAGGATTAAAAAACATCAAGGTAAAGTAAAATGCCTTTAATAATAAATATTTTTCCTTTTTCCAGAATGACCACAATTTCATGAAATATGGGTCATGATATTCCTTTCACAAATCTATTATTAGATTCTTCCAATCTAAGGATAATAGCTGGTATTTATATAGTGTTTTAAGGTTTGCACAGCATTTCAAAAAATTTATCTCATCTGATTCTCAAAATAACCCTATGAAGTAGATTTTATTATTATCATTTCCATTTTATAGATAAGAAAACTGAAGCTGAAGAGTGGCTAGGTGACAGAATGAATAGAGTACCAGGCCTGAAATCAAGAAGACTCATCTTCCTGAGTTCAAATCTGGCCTGAGACACTTACTGTGTGATTGGTGAAATAACAATATTTAATTGGAGGGGTTTTAGGATGGAAAACACATAGGGATTAACATATAAATATTTTGGTATTATTTTTCAGAGAGGGAAAGGGTAGGAATGAGGGAAAGGGAGATCTGACAGCTTAACCCCTATTTTGAGCCACTATCTAATAATCCTATCTTAGTTTAGGAATAAATTCCTAAGGGCCAGTCCAACCGAAAGTTCAGAGATCTTACATATAGAGTCTTTTAGCAAGCAAGAGAGGCTGGCGTCCAGATGGTGTCCTAGGTGGTCCAGAGAATGGCTGGAGCTCCCAATATTGTCCCTTAGTCCTGCTAAGGATATTGAAAAACTCCTGCTTCAGAGGGCTGCTTGTAGGATGATCCAAAGATGCCCACAGGAGCACAGATCAGCCACCTCCAGCTTCTTTGGTAGCTGCCAACCCCCAAGAGAGACCAGTAAACTGTCTCTCCAACCATTTGGAATCTTTCCCCTGCCAGTGCTGAAGATTCTCTGCCTGTCAATTGTGCTTGTGCACTAAGCATTACATTGCCACACTGGGCAAGTCATTTAACCCTGTTTGTTTCAGTTTCCTCATCTGTCAAATTAGCTAGAGAAAGAAATGGCTAGCCACTCCAGTATCTTTGCCAAGAAAACCCTAGATGGGGTCATGAAGAGTCAGACATGACTGAAACAAGTGAACAACAATAAGGAGGCTGAAAGGGGCCCCAACTTGTCTAGGGCCACAATGCCAGTAAGTACCCAGGGCACAATTCAAACTCAGGTCTTTGAGTCGAAGTCCAATCCTCCTTTATCTAGCCACATCTGTATTTTGGCTAACATTCCTATTTTAGTGAGGTCTGGGTCTGAGCACTCTATCTCACCATTAGTCATACTAAGGAGATTTATTTCATTTTTAACAAATATTTATTAAAGTCTATCTGTGGTAAAGAGAAACTGAAGCACAAAAGTCCAAGCATAATCTATTTATTGGCAAGGGGGGCAGTGTACCAATAAGAGAGGTTAAAGATCTCTCATTGATCAGAGACCTTATACTCAGAACAGCTTTTTATACAGTTTGGTTACCTACGTTTATTACATAAGGTCTACTGGTGCCAACTAAATGAAAACTGTGATTGGTTCAGAATTATGCTGACTTAAAAAAGGTGGGAGTGTGGGGCATGGAGGTCTCCGGAAACCATAGTAACAAGGAAAACACAGAGTTGAACAACACCCTCCGGAAAGTCCCCAACCAGATACATCCCCCCCCCCATACCAGGGAGATCCAGTGCTAGGAAAAACATCTCCTGACCAGGTTGACTCATCCTCCATCTATCTTCTTTATCTCCCTCAAAAGTCAGATCCATTTCAGTCTTGTGCATAGTCTCTTACAAACTCTTATAATAAGGCTTATACAAAGTAAATCCCAATCTAAACTCTAGAAATTAGTTACAGTGATTACTAAAATGCTTAACTATTAATCAATCAATAATTAATCATCAATTTTATAATGTCTATTATATAGTAGGCACTGTGCTAGGGTAGAGAGTAGAAGATATAACCTAATACAGTTCTTGTCTTAAGAAGTTTCCATTCTATGACATCGAGGTAGCTGAGTGGATTGAGAACCAGACCTAGAGCTTCAAGGGGGAACAGCATGGGCACACAGAGAGAAAGAAATACAGAATGAGTTTTTGGTTGGGAATAGCAGTAATGACTTGTGTCTGAGACAACTAGATGAAGCATGGACTGCAACAGTGGAAGAAAGGACAAAGAGAATCAAGAAAGAAAGAAGCAGAATGGGTCCATTGGGCAAACTGAGGCTGCTTCAGAGACTTTCCTGGTGTTGATTCTGGAGCTCAGCACTGTGAACTCTTCAATGGCAGAACTCTAGGACCCACGTCTTCAGTGATGGTTTCTGGCAGGACTTAAGGTATAGCATGATACCAGGCATATCGAGGCATTTAATCAATTTTTGCTGAATAAAAGTAAAGATTTCCAGTGAAACAGCCCGAAAAAAAAAAAAAGAAAAATGTCTGGGTTCAAATATGACCTTGGACACTTTTTATCTGTGTGACTCTGGGCAAATCACTTAAACCCAGTTGTCTAGCTCTTATCACTCTTGTACCTTGGAATTCATACTTAGTATTGATTCTAAGATGAATTTTTTTAAAAATAAGTTTACATTCTGAGTAGCTCTGAGCTCTTCCATGCTCACTGCATGAGTTTGCCCTCCTCCTTGCTTCCAGGTACATCAATACCTCCTCTTTCTCTTAAAGGTTTAAATGTGCTTTTTCAAAGTTTGCCATGGATGATGATATTGCTGCTCTCACTTTTTTTGATGATGACTCTGGAATGGAATGGAAGCTGGCTTTGCAGGAGATGATGCTCCTCAGGTTGTTTTCTCTTCCATTGTTGGATGCCCCAGACATCTAGGAGTAATAGTGAGTGTGGAACAGAAAGACCCCAGCTATGTGGAGGAGGAGATCCAAAGCAAGAGAGGTATTCTGACCCTGAAGTATCTCAGTGAAAAAGTTGTTGCCACCAACTGGGATGTCATGGAGAAGATTTGGCACCATGCTTTCTCCAATGAGTTCCATGCAACCCCTGAAGAGCACCTTCTCCTGATCATAGAAATCCCACCCCAAACCCCAAAACCAAGAGAAAAAAATTGTGTGAGACCTTTAACACCCCAGCTACGTACATTGTCATCCAGGTTGTGCTGTCCCTGTAGGCCTTTCAGTCAAACCACTGGTAGTGTGACGGACTATGGGGTGGTGTGAGCCCCATTGAGCTCATTTATGAAGCTTATGTCCTTCCCCAGGCTATTCTCCTTTTAGATCTGACCGGCCATGTTTTGATGGACTATCTCATAAGAATTCTGACAGAGAGGGTATAGTTTGGCTACCACAGCTGAGAGGGAAATGCTGCATGGCATCAAGGACAAGCTGCATTAGGTAGCCCTAGATGTTAAGCATGAGATGGCTATTGCTCCGTCTAGCTCTTTTCTAGACAAGAGCTATGAGTTCCCTCATGGTCAAGTTATCACCATTGGCTATGAGAGGTTCTAGCGCCCAAATGCTCTCTTCCAACAATCTTTCTTAAGTATGGAATTAATCTTAATTATTTTATATAATTAAATTAATTATTTAATTATAAGATTAATTGTGGAATTAATCTTAAGTATGGAATTAAAAATGGAATCCTACAGAATATGAAATATATGAAACTACCTTTGACTCGATCATAAAGAGTGATGTCGATATCTGTAAGGATTTGTATGGCAATATCATATTGTCTGGTGGTACCACCATGGACTCAGCATTGCTAATGGGATACAGGAGATTAGAACCCTGGCCTCCAGCACACTGAAAATCAAAATCATTGCCCCGAGCTGAGTGCAGATGCTCTGATGGGGCCTCCATATTGGCCACTCACCCTACTTATGTGGATCAGTGAGCAGGAATAGGAAGAATCTAGGACCTCCATTGTCCACTACAAATGATTCTGAGTGGATTATTTATGGAATTTTGGTTGGGGTTTTTTTTTGGGGGGGGGGGAAGGGGATGATTGCCACCCCCCCAAGTGATATTAGCATGGCATTGTTTGTTTTTCTCTTTGGGGTGTGTGTGTGTATCAGTTGGGGGGAAGTGTGGTTTGTCTCTGAATTCAAGAACTAGAACAGTGAAGGTGCTGAGCAGTCCAAGTATGCTGGAGACAAACATCTCCAAAGTTCTACAACACATCTTCAGGACTCCGATCATACATTTGTTCGGGGTTTTTTTTCAGACAGTCATTCCAAATATTGTATAACATTGTTACAGAGTTACTTGCCTCTGTGAAGGCTATCCTGAACTACACAAAGGAGCTATTTAACATAAATCCAAACCAAGAAAAGAGGGAACTTTACATATGTTATGTGATCCTTAAAAAACACACACTTTTGTACCTTCCTTCTCAATCTTCGTTCCTTATTTTTTTTTTATTGTCAGAATCATAATGGCCTCCTAATTTCTCTCTACTCCCAACTTCATATGTGAATGAATACTTTTTGCATTCTCCCCAAGGAGTACCATGATATTGGTGGCAATACTTGGGGGAGGTGAAAAGTTTTTACCTATATATGGATTTAAGACCAGTTCAAATAAAAATGTGCATGTTAAAGAAAAAAAGAAGAAAGTTTACAGTCTACAGTGAGTTCTTTGTGAATTTTAAATTAGGTTTCATTTTTGTCTTTTTCCATCCAAGTTTTCTATAAGTTTCTTCACGATCCCACAAGTTCTGAGGCTTGTAAGAAGAAAACCTTGTGATTGTAATTTGTTGGTATCAGGATCGGAAGGAATGGCTAGTGATAGTAGGAGGCTTTGCTAATAACATGGAACTAATCATGAATGATGGGTTTTATTCTTAAATTTATATTTGATTGACTTATAGGCTTTAATGTGTATGTTTTACAAAATTAAGTCTCCGTTATACATGCTGATATATTCAGAATCTCATTCTGAATATTGGGCTTTTTAATCAGTAAGTAAAAACACATATTAAATGCTCCTCAAAAAATGAATAGAAAACAAAGATTAGTAGCCTCTGGCTGACCATAAAAGCTGATAAAAACAGTTTAAATAAAACTACTCCTCTTAGCCTTCCCCAAATTACATTTATAGCCAGAAGGAGTGTCAGCATCCACACTCAGATAAGAGCAAGAATTCACTACCACCTGCTTGGGAGCAAAGAATAAAACCATTTTTCAATATTATTGTTGGTATCATATGGATGCCTAGTCAGAGCTGGTGACAATCTGTTAACTGTGATTTTAAAGTGTTGGGAACCCAATCCCTACTCCTTTCACACTGCCAAAAAAATTATATAGCTCTTGTTCCATTGGAGATTCGTTGCTTTGAGATGAGGGACTTAGAATTACAGATCTACAACTGCAAGACTTTAGAGGTCATCAGTTCCTGCCCTCTCATTTTACAGAGTCATTGCCTCACCTCCCTAAGGTCTATTCATGAAGAGAGAACACCCTGGTCTTAGAGTCAAGAGAAATTATTTGGAATCCTGCCTTCCTCACTCATAGGATTGAAGACCTTAAGTAAGTTGCTTGATCTCTTAGCCTCAGAGTCCTTTGTAACATGAGGAAAATATTTCCCTGGGCCCTGGTAGGGAAAATGTTTTGTAAATCTTAAAGCACTATTGAAAAGTTTGTCATTATTATGCCAACATCTAAGAAAATGACCAAGCAGAAGCAGAAACCAATGATGAATGATCAGATGATGCTGATGCTACCCACAGAGACTTTCCAAGCAATCAATGGGCTTCTCTGATACAGTCTTGTCTCCTCTCTAGTCATATCCTCATTTTGCTGAGTTTTTCCTATTCCAGCCTTGGGTCTTCTCTGTAACTTACACAGTTGGTCCAATTGCCTTTCTCCTGGAAGCTACCTGGTACCCCAACCAACATCTTTCTGTGTGTTTGATGTTCTTCCCAGGGTGTGAGAATTAACCCTTGATTCTGGAAAAGGTGTTCTTATCTGTGTTCTCAAAAGGACATAGATCCCTTGTGGACCCTTGAGTAAGACTACTGGTCTGTCCTTACTATGACAACTGTCAAGATAGCCACAATATGGGTATGAAATACTTTGTAAATCATTAAATATAATATGAATATAATCAGAGTCCCAAAGTTAATTGGTATGGGGCTCTCCTCATTAGTGGAGATCATTTCTTTGCCGTGTTTAGCGATGGCTCTTCCACAACAGGTAGCATGGAGATGTCATTATGTAGCTCAAAGGGAGACAGATAAAAGTGAACATTACAGCCAGGAGTATCTTGGTGAAGGCAGCTTCATATAGAAGTTCTTTAGTGGGTCCTACTAGGCACCCAGGATGTGAGGGGACATCAAAACAATCAATCAGCATTTATTAATTGATTAATCTTCTGCTTTGTGCCAGGCACCACTGTGGGAACCACTAAAGATATAAAAAGAAAATCAAATAGTTCTTGCCCTCTAAAAGAATTCAGACAGGAGAAAAGAGGGGTCAGGAAAGATAGGCTCTGTCAATTAACAATGTTATAAAGGGCCAGCCCAAAGTGATAGAATCAGTCTATAAGGCCATATCCATTCAGCCTAATAGATATTTGGCTCCTTCTACTTCATATATTGGGGAGGGGAGGGTAAAAAAACAATGTTTATGATAGCCTCATGGGAATATATGCAGTCATTTATTGACATAATCTTTATTCTTTTTTCAAATAACATGGATTGCTTGTCTTATCTAGGGTCAAAAAGGTAGACACAATGATCTCTTCAGTCCTTTCCCTTTGTCAATACCATTAAAAAATTTTTTTTGAGATTTTCTTTTATTTAACTATATGTCAAACATATACACTCAAATCTTTCACTAGTATTTATGAAGCCCCTATATAAAACATATGGCCCTTGCCCTCAAGAAGCTTATAATCTACTTGAAGAGATGATATATTAACATAAATAAATATAATACAAAGCAGCATGTAATTTGTATCATAAGAATGACAAAAGTCAAATGCTCTAAGACTACAATATCCTACCCTCAATCAAAACCACAGAGATTAACAATCATTTAAAATTTTTCCTGTATTTAAAAAAAATTTCTAGCAGACAATTTAAATAAAATCCCTTTTAATTTAGTGTGATGGTTTCCCACAATGAACTGTTTAAGAGCATCTTTAGTCAAGAATGGAATGAAATAGTCAATCAAAAGTACTGGTATCCCTCCCACATTGCAGGAGGTTGGGGCAAAGCACTTACAAGATCTCAAAAATCTGTATAAAATTATTTGGACCTCCCTTTATCCTACAGAAGTCTGAACGTTTTCTTTATCTTTTATGAGGTATTTACAGTGCCTGATTGTAAAATCTGGTTTAAATATTTGGTCATAGGCTAGATGCAGGTCAATGTTAACATCTCTAGCCTTTGTATATCATCTGATGGCTTTCCTGATCTTTTTGTAAATTTTAATTTCTACTTATTTTAACTTAGAGAAAAAGAAATTGTGCATATTTATGGCAATAAAAGATAAAGTATGTTAATTTAATTTAATAATGGCTAATAATTCCTTTAAAATGCCAATCTTTACCTGCTCTACAATTTATATTAATAATAATAATAATTAGTCATGTTGCACCTACTATATGTGAAGTACTCTATTAAGCACTTTTAAAAAACCATATATTATCAGGGACAGCTGGGTGGCTCAGTGGATTGACAGCTAGACCTAGAGATAGGAGGTCCTGGGTTTAGATTTGACCTCAGATAATTCCTAGCTCTATGACCCTGGGCAAGTCACTTAACCACCATTGCCTAGCCCTTACCTCTCTTCTGTCTTAGAATCAATACACTTGATTCTAAGGTGTAAGGTAAAGGTTTAAAAAAATAAAAAAATAATCTTATTTGATCCTCACAACAACTCTGCAAGGTAGGTGCTATTATTATCCTTATTTTACAGATAAAGAAACTGAGGCAAACAGAGGTTAATGACTTGCCTATGGACATATAGTGAATATTTGAGTACAGATTGAAACTCTCGTCTTTCTGATTCTAGGCTCAGCACTTTATTCACTATACCACCTAGTTGCCTTCTATCTTCTGCTTGGTAGGTGCCATGTTTCTCCTGAGAAAGAGTTGTTCAAATCTAGGCTGGGCATCTTCCATCTGCACAGAGAAACTAGTACTTCCTGAGCCTCATTAGGTGAGAAGACTCAGGGAAATGCAGTTGCCAAATGACTTGCCCAGGATCACACAACCTGAGGGGATACTTGACTTCAGGTCTTCCTGACTATGAAGAAGGAACCAGATCTCAATCCATTATCCCACATTTCTTCTCCAGTGATAATGATATGTTGAGGTACATAAAAGATATGTGTACATATGTAAGTGTAATGCTACCAGTCCTACCCAAGGTCATCATTTACTTAATCACTTTAATCATTTATTTAATGTCTATTTAATCACTCCCTACAATCTGAGTCCAACCAGCCCTTCCAACCTTCTCAGCCTATTGTTCCTCGTGTCCTCTATGGTTCAGACAAACTATACTACTCACCACTGACTCAAAGACATTTGCTTTCTTTTGACCCCTCCATCTTTCTTTCCTTCGTGCTGTTCTCTACACTTGGAATAGCTTTTCTCTTACTCCCAATTCTAACTGTCGAAATCCTGCCCATCCTTCAAAACCTAGCTCAGCCCTCATTTTCTCCATGTAGCTCTCTCTGGTCTTCCCAACCTTCCCGATTCCTCCTACAAAGTTTTATAGAACTTTCTTCTTATCTCTTTTCTGAACTTAGCACCAGCTTTATTTTATATACGGTTATTTATTCACCAATGGAATGGAGTATTTGTCACTTGTATTTAAATCCTAAAGGACTCTAGCGTAGAGACCAGTATATAGCAGCTGCTGGATCAGTGCTAGTTGAATGAATGAAGAAGGGACTGAAACATTTTCAATCAGCTCAATCTACCTGAATACTTGGCAAATAGATAGGAGACTTTAAAAAAAAAAAAAAACAAGCTTACCTTCTGCCCTAGTGTCAATTCTAAGACGGTCAGCAAGGACTAAGCAGTAAGGATTAAATGACTTGCACAGGTCACACAGCTAGAAAACATCTAAGGTCAGATTTGAACCCAGGACTTTCCATCTCCTGGTCTGGTACTCTATTCACTGTACTACCAGCTACCCTGATCCTAAGCTTTTTAAATAGCTCTAAAGGATTTAATTGTTTGTTTTATTTTTGGTAGTAGAGAATTTATTCTAAACATACATATGTAGAATACAACCTAGATACGTTTCCCCCCTTCATCCCCTTCCCATGCCCACTTAGGAGGAGAGAGAGAATGGAAACATGAATGAGGTCAATCAATAGGAATTTTCTGTCTCCTCCAGGGCCATCTCCTAACCAGAGTTGCACATGGTTGGCTCAATGCGGAATGAAAGGAAGGTCCCCTAAGCCATGAAGGAACATAAGCTTCCACTCTGAATTTCCTCATTCTCGAGTGTGGAAAATTTCCCCTTGTACTATTTGGCCTAAGATACTGGGTAAGCTGGGATTGTCGTGATTGCTAACCTAGTGCTTTGTAAGGCTGTTTCCCCAGAGTTTAAAATATTGATCCAAATAGGAAGGTCAAACATTATAAACTCCTTAAAGGAAAAAGATCAGTCCTTTAACATCTTTTATAACTGCACACACATTCCCCGGCCCATATACCATCAAGTAATTTGCAGCTTTGTTATTTCTGTGATAGGCCCATTTGGGATTTTCTTGGCATAGATCTTGGAGTGTTTTGTCATTTCCTTATCCAGCTCATTGAACAGATGAGGAAACTGAGACAGCGTTTAAGTGACTTGCCCAGGGTCATGCATCTAGTAAATGTCTGAGGCCAGATTTGGACTCAGGAAGAAGAATCTTCCTGACTTCAGGCCCTGGCATTCTATCCACTGTGCCATCTAGCTGCACCTTACACATAGTAGGTATTTAATAAAATGCTTGTGAATGAAATAAGCAGAAGCAAGAGAACACTGTACAGAGTAATAGCAAAATGGCACTATCATCACCTGTGAAAGACTGATCTCAGCCATACAATAATCTGGGACAATTTTGAAGGACTTATGACAAGGAATACCATCTACCTCCTGAAAGGAAAAAAAAACCTGGGCTCAGATACAGATAGATCTTTCACATCAATGTATTTATGGTTTTATTTGGGGGTTTGGGTTTTATATGAATATTCTCTTACTGTAAGGTCCAATGTGAAAGCATATTTTGCATGACAATACAGGTATAATCCAAATCAAATTGTTTACCATCTCCAAGTGAAAGGAGGGGAGAGAGGGAGGAAGACAGTTTGGATCTTATAATTTTGGAAAACATGTTGAAAATTGTTATTACATATAAGTGGGGAAATAAAATATTTCTGACTTTTAAAAATTCCCTTTAGGGCAAACCCCCCCCCAAATGCTCCTGGTGTTTAAAATGGAACTTTGGGGGAAAGTAATAGAGGGTTTCTGCCCAGCCCTGAGCTTTTCCCTCTGAATCCACAGGAGAGCTACAAGGTAACTAGCCAAAAGGCTTGCCCTGAATCACATCCCCTCCACCTTTGTTCTTGGTTATTTGATACCTTGTTCAGTTGCTATCCTTTCCAAATGGCAGATTTGAACTAAAGAAATAATACATCCTAGGGAAAAGGACAATGAAGTCCAATGGAAAGAGCGATGACCTTGACAGGATCCAGCAGACTGGAGTTCACACCCTGGTCTACTAATTTTTTATGTGACTGAATTAAATCACTTGACTTTTCTATGTCTTGGTTTCTTCATCTGTCAAATGGGATAACAAGATGTGTTTATTTTTCAGGATTATTCAGAAGACCAAATGAAATATTATTTATGAAAATGCTTTGAGAAGCATAAATAAAATACAAAGGTGGGTATTTGTTGTTGGTTTTTAAAAGGGATTCTTTCAAAAACATCCTCTCCACCTCCCAACAAGCAATAGTCTAATTATGACTCCATCTAAAGGCTTAAATTAGCAGACAGAAATGGGGGGGGAGGGGGAATTGTTAAGGGACTGCCTCACTGGGAAGCCCAAAAATATTCCTTTTGTGGGATTTTCTTTTGTGCTTTCTTCAATGTCTTGACTTTCACAATACCTTTGTTTGTTAATTATTTCTTAAGTGATGACATCTGCTTCTCTGCAGTTGGCCACACAAAGAATATGTCATTGTCCTTTGCGGAACAAGTATTTGTTTAATTAAATGTTCTCAGGCTTTCCCCTGAGGTTTACAGATTCAGCTGGGTCTAACTGACAAACAGGCTGAGTTCTCAATGGCTGGGAAGATGCCAATGTTGAAATCAGGCAGGTCGCTTCAGCAGGAAGCTCCTTGTCTCTGAGTTCTCTATGTGCCTTCTTCCAACAAGGACCTGATGGGAACCCAGCAAGATCCACCTTTGAAAAAGACCCCTTGGGGCAATAGAGCCTGACTGCATTCAAACAGCTTCCTTCCTTTGTCCTTGTGCCCAGAGATGAAGGTGTTAAAGTGGTTTAAATTAAATTAATAACTGAAGGCCTCTGTTTGAGGCTGGCTAGCAGACAAGTGGGAATCCACAGAGAATGGCCATTTCTCAGAGGCATGATTTACCTCTAAAGTACATACATCTTTCTGCATGCCTTTGGTACTCTGCCTAAATTCAGAGCGCTCCTCATTTATTCAGCAAAAGTTGGCAACCTTTTCATTCATGTTTCTAACATACACCGTTTGGAAGAACGCTTAAACAAAGTACACTTGTGACGAGGTCCAATTGGTATAGAATTTTCCAGCTCAAAGCCTTGGCTGGGTGGATACCTTTCTCCTGGCACCCAGGAAATAGACAATACAGAAAAACAAGCCAACCGCTCACAGTAGCCTGAAATGAAGGCTTACCTCAGACAACCAGGGTAGTCTTTAAGTCTTAAGTGTTCCTTCAGCTCTCACCCCAAATTGCAATTAACTTCATCACTGACCTATCAGACCCTGAACAAACCATTTCCAGTTAAGAAGTTAAGAATTCTTACATTTTACCAACTCAGAAATAACCTTCCCTTTCTTTTCGATCCATTCATATTCTACCCATATTCTATCTGTGCTATTCAATTGACAAATAAACAGGTGTATACCACATGGACACTCTGGCCCCACTCTCTCAGGGCCATGCCTTTCAGGGTTTCAGAGTATACAGAGAGGTTTATAGATGGGATCCTTCCTTGGTCTAGGACAGTGATGGCGAAACTTTTAGAGAAAAAGAGTGCCTGGCCCTGCCCCCACCCCACCCCCCAGAGGCTTTGTGTCATGCTGCTCCCCCAACCAAGTGGCTGAGAGTGCTCTGCTCCCCCCTTATCCCACACAGGGGAGGGAGGACCATTGGACCTCTACGCGGAGGGATGGGGGAAGTGAGGAATGTCCTCAGTGAGTGTAGGCGGGGTGGTGGCCCAAACACTCTTCTTCCCTCTAGCTCTGCTGCCTGTGAACCTTCACCTTACTCCCTATGCATTCCCATTGGCTGCTAAGTAGAGGGGCAAGGGATGTGAAAAAATGTCATCAGGCCCCATGGAGAGGGGGAGGGAGAGCAGCTCCACCTGAGTCCCTCTCTGCCTTTCTAGTAATGAATCTTGGTGGAGGGTGGCTGCATGCTCACAGAGAGTATTCTGTGTGCCATCTTTGGCACCTGTGCCATAGGTTTGCCATCACTGGTCTAGGTTCTAAAAAGGTCACTCCCGAAGATCATTCCTTGATCCTTGGGATTTGATATTGTGCTAGATGAAACACCTAGCCAGATTTCCAACTCCTACAATTACTTTGACTGGTACTCCCTACACAAACTGAAAACTACACTCAGCATGTAGAATAGAAAAGGACAAATAAACAGGCCAAACACTCCATTTCATGGGGTCCACATGGCCTCACTGGGGGAAGAAAACTTTGAGACCTTTCTCCTTATAATATAGACTATCAGGGGCAGAGCCAAGATGGTGATTTTGTGGCAACAGAAGCTGAAACCACTCCAAGAATCCTCCCAAACCAACCTTAAAATAGTGCCTCAAAACAACAAGAGTCACAAAACCAAAAACAAGACAAAGTAAAGGAGTCTCCTGTGGAAAACAACTTGAAAAGTAGGTAGGGAAAGACAATTTTCATGGGATAAAGGAAAACCAGAAGTAAAACTACACACAGAGAAAGGCAGGCTGACCCCCCCCCATCTACTACATCAGATTTCCAGCCTGGGCATAGGCAAACTTGGGGACCCTGGGACCCTACCTAAACTATCATCAGAGTATCCCACACTCACCCCCTTAAAGTTCCAATCCCTGGCATCAGTCCATAGTGAGGCCCCCAAAGTCCATAGTGCTTGGTTCTTTCAAGTCTGAAGTGAAACCTTTACCCTCAGGACAAAAGAGCTTGAAGTGCCAAGTCCTGCAAGCTATCATTAGAAGTGACAGAATCAACAGCTTTTAGACTCCCAGTCCATGGGCAGAGAGAGGGAAAATGAGCAAACACAAAAGAAACACCTAACCATAGAAAATTTCTGTGGTGACAAAAGAGCAAAGCACAAATTCAGTAAGGGATGGTGAGAACCAAGCAATCACATGTAAAACCTCAAAGAAAAATGGGAATTGGTGTTAGGTGCTGAAAGAACTCAAAAAGCAAATAAAAGATATAAGAAAAATGGGGAAAAGAAATGAAAGTAATGCAAAGAGAAAATAATAGCTTAAAAAAGCAAAATTGGTCCTGGAAAGAAGAGGCAAAAAAAAAATCCATTGAAGAAAAGAATTTCATGAAAAGTAGAGTTGACCAACTGGAAAAGGAGGAGCAAAAGGTCAAAGTAGAAAATCATTCTTTAAAAATGAGAATTGGGCAAATAGAAGCTAATGACTTTATGAGATATGAAAAAATAAGGCAAAATCAAAAGAATGAAAAAATAGAAGAAAATATGAAATATCTCATTGGAAAAAGAACTGACCTGGAAAATAGATCTAGGTGAGACAATCCAAGAATTAATTTGAAGTACCTGAAAGTCATGATTTAAAAAAAAAATTATAAAATAGTCTCCAGAATCCCTGAGGTCTTTCTACACATAGTAGAATCTCACCAGAAACTTTGAATGAAGGTTTCACCTGGCTCCCCAGATACAAATATAGTGTAGAGAAATAAGTAAATGAAATCAACTATCCTTTTTTAATGACCCCAAAGCTAGTTAGAGAGTCTTTTATTCAACATATGGTTAGTTGATCAGAACCAGTGATAGAAGTTATATTTCTGCTGAGATATTCAGTATTTCTAAGGCATTGAACTGCCCTTATACATCTATTCTCCTAAAAGCAGCCCCTAAGCATTCTTCACATGGAAAGACATCAGATCAGATACAGTTTAGATACAGTCTTCCCTTGCTATATTGCGGTTAACTTATCCAGCTTCACTGTATCACAGGTTTAAAAAAAAATGTATGTAATTCTGGGGGGCAGCTGGATGACTCAGTGGATTGAGAGCCTGGCCTAGAGAAGGGAGGTCCTGGGTTCAAATCTGATCTCAAACACTTCCCAGCTGTGAGACCCTGGGCAAGTCACTTAATTTCCATTGCCTAGCCTTTTCCACTCTTCTGCCTTGGAACCAATACACACTATTGATTGTAAGATGGAAGGAAGGATTTTTTTTTTTAAGTAAGCTTCACTAAGGGTAGAGTCTAGAAAATTTTTTTCATTCATGTGCCTAACAAAGTGCCTTATCATTATTGGGAGTTTAATAAATATCTGTTGAATGAATAAATGAGTTTAAACTTGGACTGCATCTATATACTACTGGGCAGGCAGATGTAATCTTTTTTTAATCAGTCAATTTAATTTCTGAAGGAGTTGAGGAAAAACAGGCTCACTAATAGACTGTTGGTATAACCTGTGAATTGATACAACCATTTTGGAGAACAATTTGGAAATGACAAAAAGTCATTAAATCATAGGGTTTAGATATAGAAGAGATAATTTAGTTCAACTACCTCACTTTCCAGATAAAGAAAATGAATCTCAGAAAAGGAAAGTGAATTGTCCAAAGTCCCACAGGTCCTAATTAGGAAAGCTAGAATTCATACACAAATCCTCTGACTCCAAATCTAGGGTTCTTCCACTGTGCCTCAGTCTTAAATTTTAGATGTTGATCTACTCTTCCCTTTAGAGGTAAAGGAGAACAAGAAGTCAGAAAAGAGGAACACACAAAAAATAGTCTATAATTATATTATTTGCCCCAGATTCCCTGGTAGCCCAAAGAGATATATCTTTTTTTTTTAATTAAATTTATTTTATTTTATTTTATTTTAATTTTTTAAATTTTATCTATATTGCTCATTTTTATAAGTGGGTAGTCTTATAAAACCAAAATCTCAATACATAAACCCAAATAAACAACTGAAAAATAGTATGCTTTCATCTGCATTCTGATTCCAACAGTTCTTTCTCTAGAGGTAGATAGCATTCAAAGACGTATATCTTAGCAGTTTGCCCAGGGAACACTTTGGGGCTCAATATATATTGATGAAGCCCACAAATATCAGTTCAGAAAAACTATAAATGGGGACTAGTCCTTCATGAAAAGGATCCAAAGAGATTTTTGGAAGGAAATAGAGGAAATTAAGCCTTTGGGGCTCTGTACTGAGAGAATTTTCATAATTTCTCGTATCTTCTACAATACCTAATCTGGATTCAGGCACACAGTAAATAACCTCATAAATACTTGATACGGTGGAATTGCTCGTTGGCTATGGGAGGGAGGTGGGAGGAGGGGAGGGAAAGAACATGAATCATGTAAGCATGGAAAAATATCCTTAATTAATTAATTAAACTTAATATAAACATATATAGATATAACAAAATATAAATTAAAATAATAAAAATAAAATAAATGCTGAATAAACTTAGAATTTTGAAGTATATGTGTATGTTAAGGTAACAAAGCTATTTGAATGGGGTTTTGATTTTATGGAAAGCTTGAGGTCAGCAACAGTGCTCATATTTTCCCCAAACCAATTAAGGATGCTCTTCCTCCCCTGTCTAATTCTGGGCCCAGTTCATTGTCCATCTGTGTTGTCTCTTCCAGATATAAATATAAACATATAAATATATCCTGCTGGACAAATTTTGTAAGATGGTCATTCAGTTGTCTGTTGAAATCTGGGCAATAGACTTTTTAAATCCATTTAATCTTTCCTATGTGGATGGACAGGTCAAAATTCTTTGAGTAAAAAATCCTGACCAAATATCCAACATAGAATTTAACTCAATGGCATTTGAGAATAAAAATGAAAAATAAAAGATTAAAAGCATAACCAAAAAGAAAAAAGATTTGCAAAAATTATTACAGTAAATGTTTTTCTCCATCAAGGATAATACCCTAACATTATAGTAACTGAGATACTTACAGAGGAAGTAGATATAGAATTAAAGAAAACAAAGGGTAAAAAAGTAGCCATATTAAATTAAATATATATAAAATAAATTCAAACTAGAGGTGATACAGCTATAAATGATACAGCTGTTTACTCTTTGAGGAATGGATTTTTAAATTATTTCAAGAAGGGGAAAATATCAAGGTATAAAAATGACATTGACACCTCAAAAAAAAAAGATGACCAAAAAAATTTCAACTACTGACTGAATTATTTACTTCCTCATTTATGCCATCTTAAATACTATCTTAAAATAAACTAGTGAATAGCATCAGAATGTCACTGAAAACAATCAAATAGTATATCAGCATTGGCTCAGAAAATCTACAGGGTGTTTAGTAACAGTGATAGTGGGGTTCTGAGATGTTTGGGCCTAACTAAAGATGTGGTATTATAAAAACTGAAAATCAGCACCAGGTATACAAATCTCATGAGGAAACTGATTTATGAGAGTTATCTATGCAAAAATTGAGGACATTATCTATGATGATATTCATGGGAATAAAGTCTTTTATAAATATGATTCAACAATAAACCACATCTTTTCCATCTCACCACTAACTGAAATATACAGCGAATAAAAGAGATACAGCAAATATAAGGTATCACTGAGTTTAATATTTGTTGATAATGAAAAATCATTCAACTCAATGGAACAAAATATCACCCTACAGCTTTTTTTTTAACCTTATCTTCTGTTTTAGAATCAATTCTATGTATTGGTTCCAAGGCAGAAGAGTGGTAAGGGCTTGGCAATGGGGGTTAAGTGACTTGCCCAGGGTCACACAGCTAGGAAGTGTCTGAGGTCCCAACTTCAGACCTGGCTCTCTATCCACTGAACCACCTAGCTGCCTCTCTTATAGATTCTTTCAAATAAGAAATTCCTGCTTGTCAGCTCTGGGATAGGGGAGGGAAGAGGGGAAAGAGAGAAGATGAATCATGTAACCATGGAAAAATATTATAAACTGTAATAGTTAAAGGAATTGTAGAGGATTGAAGAGGTACAGGGAATAAGGAAGGTTCTGTAACAGGGAATGGAGGAGTTGAAGGGATAGAGGGAATATGGATACTGGTGAGGTAAAAGGAGAGAGATACCCCTGCTGAGACACTGTCTTTGAAAAATGGGGTTCCTGAGAAATGGGTCAACTATGATAGCCTGAGGGGATGTCTTCTCTGTTGATTGATGTTGAAGATACCCCTGAACAGGTAAGCATGGACTCTCCTGAGGGACAAGCCTCCCTTTGCCCCTACAATCACCCTACAGGGGTCCAATAAGGACCATTTATGGGTGAATGGCTCTCCTTGGGTTCTGCTCCCTCTATGTCCCCTGAAATGAGAGTTCTCCTCTTATCTGACTGGGGGTTATTTAAATAAAGATGAATTTAATAACAAGTTTGGATCAGGAAGATATCAGGGTAGAGGGAAGAGGGGTTCCCTATACTTTTTCCCAGATTGGATTTGAGTGTCTCTCAGCTTTTGAGCTAAAGCCAGGCCTCACAGACTGGTGGAGGGTTTCTTTTATTCCTGTCTATGCTATATATGTGCTAGCTTTCTTAAGTTCAAAGTTTTAGCAGTAGACAGCAAGAGGAAGAAAAGGTTCTGACTTTCAGAGCTGGTTGGGCCTGTCTCTTCAGGCTAATACCCTACAAACCAGCCTTACAGTTCAAACAGCTCCCCTAAAATTCTTTTGTTCGATGACATGATCACAGGAATCCAGGTAGAGCACACAGTTGGGAAATATCCATGAATAGAAGTTCTTCTATACAGAGACAGGGAGAGAGCACTCCTTCCAGTCCAAGGGCCAGAAAAGAGAATCCTTGAGAGCAACTGTCACTCTCCAAGTCTCCCCTCCCCCCACCAACTGTCATCATTGTCAATATCTTCACTCCAACATTTCAACTGCTGTTGGTTCCACCTCAGTGGCAGAAAGTCCAGAGCTTGATTCAGTTTTCCTTTCTACAAAATAAATAAATAAATTTTAGACAAATAAATAAATAAGGAATTCTTCTCCCATATATCAAGATTATTCAACAGTCCTTAGAAAACCTAATGGAAATAATTGTTCAGTGAGACAATGCATAGGGAGAAGTGTATATTTGACATAAGTATTTTTTTCAATTAAAAATAAAAACAATGTTCAACAATTGTTTTCTGACATTTTTAGATCCAAATTCTCTTCCTTACTACCACACCTTCCTTGAGACAATAAATAATCTGAAAAAGGTTATGCCAGACATCATAAGTATTTATCACTGTTATTGAGGACATCTAGCAAAGAAGCCAAGTCAAAGAGGTATTCTCTGTAGATGGTGTAGTCCTTCAGATGCTTCTATTTGTGGATGACTTTGTGGTGATTCACTCAAAACCAAGATATTGAAGTGACTCCTATAAAATATCTATACTCAAAGAGCTATAAGTAATTTTTTAAAAACTCACTTTAAAAATGAAATTGAGAACAAATATAGACATTTGAAATTTTCAACAAATTTGACTGACTCTCAATCCACTAAGCCACTTAGCTGCTGCCACCATGTCTTTCTAGAAGCAAACTCCCTGGCCTTTTCCAAATGGACTGCTGTGCACATTCTAAGAATGGCACTTCATTGGCCTATTACACTAATTTCTTTTAAAAATAAAATAATATCCTTACTAATTTGGTTAGAAACTAACTGGAAGAAATAAAACTCATCTAAGCCAAGAAAATAGAGACTATTTAATTAGCAGAAATACAGAAATAAAAAATGAAGTATTCAAATCGGGAAAACAAATTCCACCATGTTTATCATTAGGATTCACAATGTTATCATTAGGATTCACAAATACTGTATTGTTCTTGATAGAAAGGAATAACTAGTGTTATAGAAATATATAGTATTAGTTATAGAAAGCATGAAACCTAATGAGTTGAAATAACATCTGTAATGTATGACCAGAAAGAGGTCACACACACACTGGGGAACTAGAGAGAGAGGGTGAAAGAGCTGAAAAAAATGGAGAGAGGGAAGAGATTGATCTTCCCCTCTCTTCCCTTTGGGGAAGATAGCACAATTTGTCTTCCAGAGGAACAGAATATGTCCCCTCAGAACTTGGGTTCAGGAAGTTGAGGTTAAAGACTTGAGGAGAAAGGTTTAGAGAAATGGCCCATGGCCTCCTTTCTTGATAATAGTGGTTGTTGAGAGGCAGGGTAAATTTCCTGCCTCTGGATCCTCCCAATATCCCAACTGCCACTTTTCCTCTTTAAGACCTGAGTTCAATCCTCAGCCCTGGCCTTGAGCTAGTTCTCCTCTTTGGGGAAAGGTATGATTCTCCCCAAATCTTCAGTTCCATTCTTTGGTGTCAGAAAGCAGGCTGACCTGATCTAAATGGTAACACTTTAATTTTAAGGTCACACAAGGCAGGGAGAGTGAGGGTGTTAGGTAAGGAAAGTAGGAAACAGGAATCCCTATAGATTTGCAACCAACCTTCCCCAAAAAATCCTGAGGGGTTCAGGTTATTAGACTGACCCTCCTTTTGGTCAGTTGCTGGTTGTCCTTCCTCCTAAACTAATCTGGCTATCAAGACAATTTGGGAGAAGAAAGATCTCAGTAGATGGCTTCCTGTAAAGTCCCAGTCTACTTTTGTCTTCAGCTTGAACCACAGAGATTTAGGGGTTCGCTGTAAGGTAATCAAGGTCCAAAGGGATCCTCTGCTTCAGAGGTCCTCCTCTCAGACTGTCCACTCCAGTAAAGAGCTGACCAGAAGTAAGCTGGCAGTTTTGAATTCTCTCAGCTCCTCTATTCCTTCCTAGAATCTTGAGTCTTCCTTGCCCTTCCCCTGCTCGGTGTAAAATTGAGATTTGAACTCTGGACTCCATTCCCCAGGAGTCCTTGCTAGCTCCCAGAATGCTTTGTAATCTCACTGAATTCTCAGGTGGGCCAAGATCGAGAAGGGATTTAACCTGATCGCAAAGGCTTTTGTCTCTCTTTTGGACTTCCTTTTTGGAGCAGACGGGGCTCTTCCATGATGTGAGATTATCTTGTCTAGGCCTCTCTGGCCTAGGCACATGTTTCTTATCCTGTATTTTCTTTAATCCTTAATCTTTAATAAACCTCATAAAAATATAATACTCCTTGCAGAGAGAAATTAATTTCAATCTCCTCAGTCTTCCTAAATTTTAATCTTTACATCGGGCTGTTCTTTTGCATTGCTGGATCTGATTTTTCTCTCCTTTTGTAACTTCTCTCTTACACATCTTAAATGTTAATGTGCAGAATTACAATTTTAAAAATTCCAAAGGAAAATATATGCTTGTAAAAAGAAAAGCAAAGTTTAAAAAAAAATGTCTATTCATCAAAAGGATTTCTTGCTGTAAAACTGCTGAGCATAAAATGCCTAATTCTGAGATAGCATGGTAGGGTAGAAAAAAACACTAAATTTCAAATTAAAAAATCTGAGTTCAGATACAGACTCAATTGTTTACTATCTGTATATCTGAGCTGGGCAAATCATTCTGAGTTCTATTTTTTTTTTCAGTGTGAAATAAGAGGTCGGATCAGATTGACCTATATGGTTCCTTCCAGCTCTGGATCAATAATACTATGCTGAGAGAAACCATAATACTGACTCAAAAGAATTTTAGAAAAATAAAATAATACTGCCTCAGCTGTTGGTAAGATTTTGAAAACAATGGGACAAATCATTTTCAAATGGGAAATCAGCTTGTAATGGTTATTGCCATGTGTCTCAAAACCTTTTCCATCAGTTAACTTAGAAACTAAACTCTCTCTATTTTGCATTACAAATTGATACAGTGGATATAGTTAAAAGGGTTCTTTTGTTTTCATCCTATATGATAATGTTCTCAAGGGCACAAAAGGTAGTTTTTCTGAAGAATGTTTAAATAAAAATGATAAAATGTGAGAGAATTGTATAGGACTTCACGCTGACATAATTCTGGGAAAACCCATAGGACATCTGTTAAAAATGTGGCTCCATGTGCTTTTGGGATACCTTGTACATTGATCACTTGTATTAAGAAACATGAATGAAGAGCTACCATATAAAATTTTCCAATTTGCTACAAAAGGAATTAACCTTTTTTTTTAATTCATGAGAAGGAAAGGTCTTGCAAAAATAGGGGAGAGTGTAGACCATTTTAATACTATTATAAAATATACTGACTGACTTTCTCAAGACAAAGTCTTGAAGAGTCCCTGAGCTTAAAAAAATAAAAGAAAAAAGAAATCATGTTTTTCTTAGTGATAATAATAAAGATGAAACAAATTAATTTAAAATAAAAATTTCCTCCTAAAACATGAATTTGGTGGAATTTTTAAAAAGTGGATACTCTAAATAAATCTATGGAAGATATTTAGATTGGTGCCCTCATCCAGAAAAATAAAGTGACTACTTATGAAAAAGAATGATGACAAACTAACAAGATAATATTTAACACATTTCCCAATCTTAAAAAATACCTACTCTGCAAATAAAATGGAAGTCCCAAGAGTTATATATTACTTTGTGGAATAGTGCTTTAGAATATAGGAGTTTAATAAATGTCTGACAAAATGAAAGAAAATTATTGTTTCATAGTACTTAAAGTCTATGTGGGATGTTTAGTGAGAAAACTAGGAGGACTTTCATTTCAGGGATGCCCTCAAGCCATTCCACTATGCTTTTATCCAGCTAACCTGATCCAGGGACAAATTCTTTCTTTTTCATTTTCTAATGAAAACTAACCAGACCATACTCTTTCTCATTTCTCCAGGAGAGATACAGGGATCCCTCACCTATTGTGGGAGTTACGTTCCACAGGAATTATGTTCCAGAGACCCCTGCAATAGGTAAAAATCCAGGAAGTAGTGGGAGAGCAAACAGACTGATGCTACAGTCATTGAGCCAATCAGTGCTCAGGATACAGAACACAGCACTGTGGTTGTTTGGTTTCATTCCACCAGTCAATAGTATACACTCTCATTCTGGCAAACCTGTGCAAGCAGTAATGACATACTGCATTTTTATTATGTACAGTATGGTATTCATCTGCAAAATCCTTTGATATATGAAAACTTCGCAGTACAGAATTAGATTTTTTTTTAATCTGCAATACAGTGAAGCCACAATAAGTGAACCACAATATAGTGAGGGACAGTTGTACATATATTCCTTAGCAGTCATATTTAGAAGGTGCAATAAGTCTTAGCTCTAAATTCTCCAGCAATTTGTATAATTCTATATTTCTCTTTTGTCTATTTTTCTGTTAGATTTGTCCAAAACAGAAGGATGTTGAAATATCTAGCTACTGTTGTGTTACTGTCTGTGTCTTCCTATAGTTGTTAAATTTTTTCTTTATGGATTTAGGTAGCAAGGCATTTGGAATATATAACGTTAACCTTGATATTGTTTTGTTTTCTATGGTTCCTTTCAACAAAATGTAGTTTCTTTGTTTATCTCTTTTCATATTGCCAATATTTGTTTCTGTTTTGTCTGATGACATAATTGCAACTTCTACTTTTTTGCATTCATCTGATATGAATAATTTTGTTCTAGTCCCATTCATATTGCTAACAACAATAATATCTCACATTAACCACTTTAAGGTTTACAAAGTGATTTCCTCAAAATTCTATGAGGAATTTACAAAGCACTTCATGGTTTATATAAAATCTGGGGAAATTCTGTCTGGTACTGGATATTGCCTTGAATACCTACATTCCAAGCATTCAATTGTCAAATTTTGGGATTGACTCTACCTAACCAGGACTGCCAGTCACCTTAGCATTGGAATTTTAAGAGCAAAACAAACTTACGAGTGGACTTGATATGTGAAAAAAAGTGAAAAAAGAAAGGGTTTGCCTGGCCCTTAGCACTCCTCTGCCTTGGAACCAATATACAGTATTGATTCTAAGATGGAAGCTAAGGGTCTATTTTTTTTTTTAAGAAAGAAAATGGGAAGCCAACAAATAAGCAGTTGTAAAAAATAATGATAAATTCCACCTGCCAAAACAAAATGAAAATGTGGTAGTTAACAGAGCCATTCATTTCCATACCAGTTTGTCAGTAGCTTTAAGTGTAAAATCTCTTTCCCAGAGCATATAATGGTTTTAGAGAATGTATTGTTTACTTTCATAGGCACAAACCTACTTTGGAGAATAATTGAAGATATAAGATATGCAATGATGGCTTATACTCTCTGGCTCTATGGTGCCCTTGATTCTTACTGAGTCACTGGAAGTCACTATGGAAATTAGAGAGCTCTTTAAAGCACAGAAGCATTTGTCCCATTTAACTTAGTGCTCTGCACATAGCAGGTATTTGATATGTCCATTCAATTGAATCGAATCATTACAAAACAAAAACTGTAGTGAAATGAGGCAAAGGTCAGTACTCCTTGGCCACACTCTTAAGTCATCTTAAACACTTGACCTGCATTCAAAAGTGAAAAGGTTGGCTTCCACACAAGCATCCAGTTGGAATTTTGATCTTGGTCTTGCTTCGTGTCTCAGTTGGAACTCCTAAGCATCAAGCAGCCTCTTAATTCTCAACTGCTCTGTATCACCAGACCTGGGATCAAGCCAAATAGTTTCAGAGATCTCAAACACATGGCCTGAGTGTAGGCTGAACCAAATTAAATAATTAAAGGACAGCTGGGTGATTCCGTGAGTAGAAAACCAACTTTGGAGATAGGAGATCCTAGGTTCAGATTTGGTTTCAGACACTTTCTAGTTGTGTGACTGTGGGCAAGTCACTTGACCCCTAATTGCCTAGCCCTTCTTGCTTTTCTGCCTTAGAACCAATATTAAATCTAAGACAAAAAGAGAGATAAAAGAAAATTTATTCTATCAATAAATAATTACATGTGATTCCACAAGGCTGTCATAGTTAAGAGATTTATTTTTGTTCTTTTCAGTTTGTTATTATTTAAACTATGATAGTCAGAAAAATGAAAAAAAGGAAACCCTCAGACACACCTGGAAATGGACACAGAAAAAAAGCACCCCAAAGATTAAAAAAAAATTAAGTCAATAAATAAATTTTTTTAATGTCAATAACTTTTGTTTTTACATCAGTCATTTCAGGAAACACCCACCTTTCTTCCCTTCCAACACCCACCATACCCTCTCCATTGCATCGTAATTATAACAAATGTTCAGTTGCATGACCCTGTCTGACAACATAGACATTATACCCTAGGAAAGCCTCTTGCCTTTCTACCATGAGAGAAGTATGTTTTATCATTTTTTCTCCCAGATCATCATTGCTCTTTCAATTACTCAGTTTAACTACTGATGATAGTAATTACTTTGTCATAATTTTGTATATCATTCTCTTATCTCTACTTATTTCACTCTACTTTAGTTTGCACAAATCCTCCCATGTGTGAATCTTGAAATTTCTCAGACTTGTAAACTTACATAGGACTATTCCCCATTTTAAACAGTGAAGCTACTTAGATCTAAAATGTGAGAACTCTACTTAGATCAGAAATGGGAGGACCTCTACTCCACCCTACTTAAGACTGCTTTAGGGGAGAAAACTCCTTGCTAAACAATGAAAGTACTTAAACCCATACTTATAATGAGGCAAAAAGTTCTTTAAGCCATGCCTATTTTTAGAATTAATACAATGGGGTGCTAAGTACCTATTAAAGGTCAGGCAACTTGTAAACTTGCCAGGACAAAAAGGTGAAAAACTTACTGACTCAGCTGTGTTTTTTTCTGGGTCAGATTTACTAAAGGGATTAGTCGACTCAGCTGTGAATTCAGAATGGGCTGTCCTTTGGAAAATGTCTACTGTGATTGGTAGATGGAAGAACTTAGGGGAGGTGACATAGGAGAAAACCCCCTATATAAGAAAAAGGAATCTCTTGAGAAAGGGCTCTTGAGAGATAGACTCTAAGGAGGGTCTCTTGAGAAAGAATCTCTTTTGAGGACAATCTCTTGAAGATGATCTCTTGAGAAGAAGTCCCTTGGAACTGACTCTGGCTGGAACTCCCTCTGGGGAAACTCTGTCCCCTAGATTCCTTGCTTGGACAGATCTTGTGGTGAGTGATTAAGGACTGACTGATCTTTTCTCTTAGGGCTTAGGCCTGGGTTGGCCAGGACTGGCCAGGGCCGGCTTATCCCTTTCTCATTATTCCCTCTTTCTCTCTCTTTCTTTAATTCCTCATTGTATTATTAATTAAAAATCTCTATAAAACCCAGTTGACTTGGGTATATTCATAATTGGGAATATTTCCCTGGCGACCACCTTAAATATTTGATTTTAAAACAAGACACTATAGTGAAAACATATTTTCTGTGGTCACAATTTACTCACCCACTCTTATATCTACTATAATTTATATCTTCCACTATTTTACTCACTACAGTTTACACCCTCAACCATTTTAACTCTTACAGTTTAAGGCTCCCACTCTTTTAAATCTTACACATGTTTCTCTGAAGTCCTTGGATTTGCCAGTGATTTTTGAATAATAATATTCTTTTATATTCATATATCATAGTTTTTTCCGTCATTTCCCAATTGATAGATGCTAGATTTGTTTCATATGCTATAAAATCACTTGATTATTTCAATAAACATGGAAAAGGTTTTTTAACAAAATATCAGTTTCTGTTAAAAACACTAAAAGTATGCTTAGGTATGAATGAAATTTTCTTTAAAGTAGTATTAATTTAGTCAAACCAAAGACTAACATTATAACTTACTGGAGAAATGCTAGAATCCTTTATAATAAAAACAGAAAAAGCAAAGATAACTATTATCATGATTATTATTGGATTTTGTGTAAGAAATGCTAGCTAAAACAATAAGACAGATTAAGAAATAAAGGAAAAGGACATAGGCAAAGAAGGAAAAATATTGCTAACAATTCAACTAAAAGTAATAATTTCATCAAAGTAGAAGGATATAAAATATATCTACATAAATCATTGGTTTTTCTCCATAATATTAACAAAGGTAAGAAGAGAGAGAGAGAGAAATTCCATTCAAAATAATTACAGAATGTATAAAATATTCAAGACTCTATCTATCATGACACATACAGGAATTGTATGAATTGAACCTACAAAATGTGCTTTAGAAAAATAGAGATCCAAATAATTAAAAAATATTCATTCTTCATGGATACATCACACCAGTAGAATGAAACTGGCAATACTACATATATTTGTGTGTATGAGTTATTTCACAATATGTAAATAAATATTCCACAATGGTTACAGGAATGAGCAGTTTTCAGTGGAAGAAATTCAAGCTATTAATAACCATATAAAAAAGCTCTAAATCACTAATAATTGGGGAAATGAAAATTCAGGCAACTCTGAGCTTCTATCTCACATCCATCAAATTGGTAAAGATACTTCCCCCCAAAAAAATTAGGATTATGAAGGCCACTAGGATGCAAACAGGCACAAGTGTGAATTGGTCCAGCCTTTCTGGAAACAATTTGAAACTATAACCAGAAAGTCCCTAAACTGTTCAAGTTTTGACCTCACAATACCATTACTATACCTATATGCTAGTAACCATGTGATATAGTAGATAGAGCACTGGATTTGAGGTTGATTTGATGACTTGAGTTAAAATCCTGCCTCAGATATATACCAGCTGTATAACTCTTAGTCTCTCCAAGCCTTATCTTCCTTGTCTAGAAAATCAGACTATAAGACTTGATTGCTACCAACCTCTGTTTTCAGCTCTGATCCTATAATTTGTAGATCAAAGCAAGAAAAAAAAAAGACCTATATGTACAATAATATTTACAGCAGCACTTTTTTGGTTGCAAAGAACTGGAAATTAAAGATGTACCCATCACCTTAGGGAACTGTTGTACAAATCATGATATATTAATAGAATAGAATATTATTGTGCAAAAAAAATGATGAAAGGGACAGTTTCAGAGAAACCTGGAAAATCTATGAATTGATTCTGTGAGGTGGATATAACCAGAAAATTATTCATAAGATAATAACAATACTGTAAATAAAAACAACTTTGGGGGGCAGCTAAGCAGCTCAGTGGATAGAGCATCGAGCCTAGAGACAGGAGGTCCTGGTTTCAAATTTGGCCTCAGGGACTTCCTAGCTAAGAGACTTGGCTCCAATTTCCTAGCCTTTACCACTTCTCTAAAAAAAAGAAAACAATTTTGAAATACTTATGAAATTTGATCAATGAAGTGACAAACCACAATTCCAGAAGAACAAGGATAAAACATACTAACCACACCCTGACAAATAGGTGATTTTTCTAAAAGTACAAAAGAAAGCATGTTCTTAGATATTACCAAAGTATGGATTTGTTTTCCTAGAGGAAGATAACAATCCTTTAAGGAACTGAGAGTTCATTTGTTTGGGGCATGTCTTGTTTCTGAGAAAAGCAATATCTGATTCAACTCTACCTAGACAGCTCACTTGTCTGGGGCATAGATCTGCTCAGATTTCTATGAGAAATAGTTTCTATGACTCAGAGTTCTGAGAAAGCACATTTTGTCACATTTAAAATGTGACAAGCTTTATTGTATTGGAGAGACATAGATACTTAAGGATAGTGAGGTAACAAACTAGATATAGAGTGCCAGACCTGAAGTCAAGAAAGCTTTAATATAAATCTTTCCCAAGACACTGACAAGTCACTTAACTTTGCCTCAATTTCCTCATCTGTCAAATGAGCTGGAGAAGGAAATGGCAAACCACTGTCATATCTTTGCCAAGAAAATCCCAAATGGTGTCATGAAGAGTCAGACATGACTGGAAACTGACTGAACAACTCATTTACTTTAAGATATGAGTAGCTATGCTATTATTTCTTTTGTCTTTTTGTTAAGTAAAGGATTTTTAAGTGTCATAATGAGTATCTCTTCAAAGCTGGACTCGTCTGATCATGGTATCACTGTTCATTCATCTACAATCAAGCAAAGAAAGTGTGAAGATGACAGACGCCGAAGCTCAAGCTCACCTGGCTTAGCCTCCATTCTAATAGCCACATGGGAAAGGGTACAGGCTCTCCCTCAAGGAGACTCTAGTGTTATGGTAGACACAGTGGTTTGGTGGTTATGTGCAGACCTCTGAAGTTACCTCCCACATGAAAAAGGCTGAGGAATCTGTTTCCAGGAAAGTCATCATGCCATAAGATGGAAATACAATAGACTTTGGAGAACACGTAGATATTCTGTAAGTGTTTCCAGGCTGCTAACTACATAGTAAACACAGACTCTTTGACCATTTTTTGCAGTTGCAGAATTGAGAATATCTTCGAAAGGCCTTGGTCAGCCTTGGCCTTCTTCCCTCTTGGTGGATCACTATTCTTGATTTGATTACTTTGACGGCAGTATCCAGGAAGAAACAATTGGGCAATTAAGGGAACAAGTTCCTATCAGCCTGGGTAACATGCTATAAACTTGTATAAAAGCATATAGAAATGTTAAGAATGAGACAAATATTTTAGATGACAACTATGTGGGGAAAGGAAAAGAGTAATAGACTTTGAGTTGGAAAGAACTGAATTTAAACCCCACTTCATACACTTATTTAGCAGTGTGATCCTGAGCAAATCAACTCAATCTCAGTTTTAATCATGGCATCTGCCTCCCAGAGCTATGGTGAGGAATAAATCAGGAAATACCTTTAAAGTGCTTTGCAAACCTTAAAGCCTATATAAATGGCAGTCATTGTGACAGAATCTGGGCTTTTCAAAAATCTTCAAACACTAAAACACAACAAATTGAAATTCACTTCAGTGCTTCAAGTATCTGTTACTTCATTTCTGTGTGTTTCCTCCATCTTTGCAAATAATATTCAGGTGTTACAATGGCCAAAAATATTCGATATTTGGTGGCCAATCTGGTGATGAACCCTTCCAAACTGAACTATGCTGATCCTTCTAAGAGAGATGGTCAAGGGCCCATACTGTATACTTGAAATGAACTTTCCAGGCTTCATGCTCAATTGGCATAAATGTCAAGAACCCAGGGTTACCTCCTTGACATATTGAAACAGCAAACAAGAATGTCAGTGGAAGAAAACAAAATTTAGTAGGGACAAATGTAAATTCTGCTTTTATTTTTTTAAAAACAATTATAGGACTATAAGAGCAATGAAACCTAATATAATAATAATCAACAAGAGTAGAACTTGGGTTAACGGTTAGCTATCAGCTCAACATGAGCTGTTATTTTACACAGCTACTATAAAAGCTAATATGATCCAAGACTTAATCAATAATCCTATAAACTTTTAAAGACAATAGTCCTGCCATATTTTCTGCTGACCAGAATACATTTGAAAAAAATCCATTCAGTTTTGATAGCATATTTTAAGGTTGATGACCTACTAAAAACTTTAAGAAGAAATCAAGCATAGTGAGACATGTGGAAGATATGCCATCTAAGAGCAGTTAATTGATCCAGAGAAGACAAGAAATGGAGGAAGATATGATAGGTGACTTCAAATACTCCAAGTACTATCATGTTGACAATTGGAAGAGATTTACTTTGTTAATCCTCAACAGATCTAGGATGAAACAATAGAAAGAAGTTAGAACCCGATCTTGATTCAATACAAGAAAGACTTTTCAATCAATTACAACTGTCTGAAAATGAAATGTGTACTATCTGGTAAAGTAAGGAAGTGCAAATGTTCAAGAAAGGATGGGCTGACCATCAATCAGAAACTTCATTCATTCATGAATACATTCAGCATGAAAGTGCCTCCAGGTGAACTGATCCAACCATTCTGGAGGGCAATTTGGAACTATGCCCAAAGGGCGATAAAAGAATGTCTACCCTTTGATCCAGCCATAGCACTGCTGGGTCTGTACCCCAAAGAGATAATGGACAAAAAGACTTGTACAAGAATATTCATAGCTGCACTCTTTGTGGTGGCCAAAAATTGGAAAACAGGGGATGCCCATCAATTGGGGAATGGCTAAACAAATTGTGGTATATGTTGGTGATGGAATACTATTGTGCTAAAAGGAATAATAAAGTGGAGGAATTCCATGGAGACTGGAATGACCTCCAGGAAGTGATGCAGAGCGAGAGGAGCAGAACCAGGAGAACATTATACACAGAGATTAATACACTGTGGTATAATCGAACGTAATGGACTTCTCCATTAGTAGTTGTGTGATGTCCCTGAACAATCTGCAGGGATCTAGGAGAAAAAACACTATTCATAAGCAGAGGACAAACTGTGGGAGTAGAAACACCGAGGAAAAGCAACTGCCTGACTACAGCGGTTTAAGGGACATGACAGAGGAGAGACTCTAAACGAACACTCTAATGCAAATATTAACAACATGGCAATGGGTTCGAATCAAGAACACATGTGATACCCAGTGGAATCACGCGTCGACTATGGGGGGTGGGGGGAGGAAAAGAAAATGATCTTTGTCTTTAATGAATAATGCATGAAAATGATCAAATAAAATATAAAATTTTTTAAAAAGTGCCTCCAGGCTGTGGAGCCCTATGCTAAACTCTGAGGGAAATACAAAGTTTGGATAAGACTTGGTCCTTGCCCTCACAGAACTCAACAGTCTAGTTATACCATAGATAATTATAATTATAACATATAATTATAATAGGGCAACTAGGTGGCAAAGTGGATAGAGTACCAGAAGATAGGAAGTCTCAAGTTCAATTGGATCTCAGATGCTTACTAGCTGTGTGAATTTTTCTCTTTGCCTCAGTTTTCTCACCTGTAAAATAAGCTGGACAAAGAAATGGCAAGCCACTCCATTATCTTTGCCAATAAAACCCCACTGGGATCATGAAGCATCTGTAACAACAGAACAACAAAATTATATTGTACAAAGCAAATCATGACCAGAGGAAAGACCCAGAAAAAAAAGGCTCTAGCTTTATGATTTATCCTAGGATATGGTGGAAGTGTGCCCTCAAACAATAGGATTTTTTTCATCTCTCTGGCTCCTTATACATTTAATCCCAAATAGAACCACTGGGAAGACATAAAAAAAAAAGAAAAGAAAAGCCTAGGTATGGTTTTAGTTTCCCCAGAAGTTATTAATAGAATCCTTTCTAGAAAAGAAATTCAATTTGCAAAATAGGTATCAAGAACAAGACAGCTATTTATTTCCTCAACCACAAAAGAGATGCGAAAAGCACAAAAAACTAAGCACACATTAATAAATATTTAAAACATATAATAGTCTATCACCATCATGATAATCTCTCTGAAAGGTACTGCTGAGCAAATGTTTTAGGCCTGCACTGTTTGAATGACTATTTTACAAAGTCCAGCTGTTTTGGCCATCTACAAAAAGGTCATTAGTATCTTCAAATTTAGGATAATCTTATAAATGGTCATTTTTCTTCAACGAAGCAGTAAAATCGCAGGACACTCATCAGCTGACACCAACTCAGAAACCCAAGAATTCTGGACCTCACAAAGTAACCACAAAAATTAGAAACATCCATCTCTCAGGATCACTGGTAGCTTTCTATGGTCCTGTGTTTAAGGAGAATAAAAAAAACAAAAACAAAAACAAAACCATGAGTAAAAGAAGAAGCCAGGAACTTGAGGTCCAGTCTCAGGCTCACCTAGGTAAACATATGTTCTTGATTCTATGCACATATATAGCTACTGTTACTACTAGAAAGGGGGAAAGCAGAGAGATCACACCCCTACTCTATTACTGTCTAAAAGAGAGTTGTCAATGTCCCAGAGTAATATTCTCAAAAAAGGAAGAAAGAACAGGGGCATCTGGGTGGCTTAGTGGGCAAAGAGCCAGGCCTTGAGACAGGAAATTTGACCTCAGACACTTCCAAGCTGTGGGACCCCTGGACAAGTCACTTAACCCCAATTTCTTAACCCTTACTGTTCTCCAGCCTTGTAACTGTTACCTAGTGTAATTCTAGGATACAAGGTAAGGGTTTGAATGAGAGGGACAGACAGAGAGAGAGACAGACAGAGAGAGAGAGACAGACAGAGAGAGAGAGACAGAGAGAGAGAGACAGACAGAGACAGAGAGACAGACAGAGACAGAGAGACAGACAGAGACAGAGAGACAGACAGAGACAGACAGAGACAGACAGAGACAGACAGAGACAGAGAGACAGACAGAGAGAGAGAGACAGACAGAGAGAGAGAGACAGACAGAGAGAGAGAGACAGACAGTGAGAGAGAGACAGACAGTGAGAGAGAGACAGTGAGAGAGAGACAGACAGTGAGAGAGAGACAGACAGTGAGAGAGAGACAGACAGTGAGAGAGAGAGACAGCAGATAAAACTATCCTATAGTTCCCATAAGATTATTGAGAGGGAAGTTAGGACTTGGTCATCAATCATCCGTAATCAGCCCCTTTCCAGGCATGAGAACAACCAATAAGGAACTATAGTATCATCTTAGACTTCATGTTCTTAAACAAGGGAACAAAGCAAGTGTTCCAGAGTGTATACCTGGCTCCATAGCAGGTATCTTAATCAGAGAGCTTCCCTAATTAACCTTGTTTCAAAAGGGCCATGTGGGGTTTAAGAGGGAAGATGATTACAAGTCTGAGGCATCAAGGAATGCTTAATGAAGGAGATCACATTTTAGTTAGGTCTAAAAAATGAGCAGGAATTCACTAGATGAACAGGAACAGATTTCTTCTTCAAGTGGATGATAGCTTGAACTAAATGGCCTTTAAATATTCTCTGTATCTGTTGATTTTTTTCATATGTAGTACATTTAGGAACTGAGTTCACTCTTCCAAACCCATCCACAGAAGTTCTATCAGCAGGCTGGATCTCAAGACCAAGGCTACTATTTCCTTCAGCATACTAGCAGGTTAGGGTAGTATCTACTGATGCTCTCAAGGTGTCAGCAGATGATATGTTTCCTTCTCTCAAAAGCAATTACCAGAAAAATCAAGGATATCCAGGGAAATAATGAAAAAAATACAAAGGAAGGGGGACTTGCAGTCCCAGATCTCAGACTATATTATAAAGCAGCTGTCATCAAAACAATTTGGTACTGGCTAAGAGACAGAAAGGAGGATCAGTGGAATAGACTTGGGGTAAGTGACCTCAGCAGGACAGTCTATGGCAAACCCAAAGACCATAGTTTTTGGGACAAAAATCCACTATTTGACAAAAACTGCTGGGAAAATTGGAAGACAGTGTGGGAGAGATTATGTTTGGATCAACACCTCACACCCTACACCAAGATAAACTCAGAATGGACAAATGACCTGAACATAAAGAAGTAAACTATAAGTAAATTAGGTGAACACTGAAGAGTACACATGTCAGACCTTTGGGAAGGGAAAGACTTTAAAACCAAGCTAGATATAGAGTCACAAAATATAAAATAAATAATTTTGATTTCATCAAATTAAAAAGTTTTTGTACAAACAAAACCAATGTAACCAAAATTAGAAGGGAAGTAACAAATTAGGAAACAATCTTCATAACAAAAACCTCAGACAAAGGTCTAATTACTCAAATCTATAAAGAGCTAAAGCAATTGTACAAAAAATTAAGCCATTCTCCAATTAATAAATGGGCAAGGGACATGAATAGGCAGTTTTCAGCCAAAGAAATCAAAACTATTAATAAGCACATGAAAAGTGCTCTAAATCACTGATAATCAGAAAGGTGCAAATCAAAACAAGTCTGAGGTATCACCTCACACCTAGCAGATTGGCTAATATGACAGAAAAGGAAAGTAATGAATGCTGGTGGGGATGTGGCAAAGTAGGGACATTAATGCATTGCTGGTGGAGTTGTGAATTGATCCAACCATTCTGGAGGGCAATTTGGAACTATGCCCAAAGGGTGCTAAAAGACTTGTCTGCCATTCGATCCAGCTATAGCATGGCTGGGTTTGTACCCCAAAGAGATAATAAGGAAAAAGACTTGTACAAGAATATTCATAGCTGCACTCTTTGTGGTGGCCAAAAATTGGAAAATGAGGGGATGCCCTTCAATTGGGGAATGGCTGAACAAATTGTGGTATATGTTGGTGATAGAATACTATTGTGCTAAAAGGAATAATAAAGTGGAGGAATTCCATGGAGACTGGAACAACCTCCAGGAAGTGATGCAGAGTGAGAGGAGCAGAACCAGGAAAACATTGTACACAGAGACTGAACCACTGCGGTACAATGGAACTCCTCCATTAGTCTCAATGCAATGTCCCTGAACAACCTGCAGGGACCAAGGAGAAAAAAGCACTACCCACAAGCAGAGGACAAAAAGTGGGAGTAAAAACACGGAGGAAGGACAACAGCTTGATATGATCGAGGAGAGACTCTGAATGAACACCCTACTATGAAAACCAATGGCATGGAAATGGGCTCTGGTTGAGGATGCATGTGACACCCAGAGGAATCATGCATCGCCAATGGAAGGGGTTGGGGAAGGGGGGGAGGGGGAAAAAAGGTGATCTTTGTTTCTAATGAATAACGTTTGAAAATTACCAAATAAAATAATGTTTAAAAACAAGAAGCTAAAAAAAAAAAGCAATTACCAGTTAACATCACCCTAATATCAATTGACCAGTTGTCTCTCCTCAATATTAATTAACCCATTAACTTCAATTGGCTTTTACAAAACAATATTTACTATAAAGGGATAGCAAGTACTGCCACTACCAATGGGGGCAAACTCTTGCCTCTCTACATCCCCTCAATCTATGGGGAAAGTGGGCACAAAGTGATGACTCCCAAACATCTTCACCTCCCACCGAGGTCACTTCTGTAGGTACCAGAAAACACTCCCTTGCTTAAAAAACAGTGTCTCAATTGCCCAGCTGCCCCACTGGTAGGCTCTGTCAGGCAAGTTGCTCTCTGCTTGGCTGCTATGGGTAATGATAGAGAATGTTATGGACTTTAGTAACCAGACCTGAAATTTTGAAGTTCCCAAAGTCTTTACCTAGACTGTTCTGTCTCAGATCCTCCCCTTACCTCTGATCAGGAAAGAATTAACCATAAAGAAACATGTGCTTGGGGAAGGGGAAGGAAATAAGGCAGCTGGAGCCCCCATCTCCCCTCCACTTAAAAGTTCATAAATTTCTGACTTTTCCTCGCTTAAAAGCTGCCATGAATCTACCTCGGAAGTGAGAAATTTCAGCAGTTCAAACCTTTGGTATGCACACTTACTTCCTACTCAGCAGCCAATTAAAGGGTTTTTGTTTTGGTTTGGTTACAAAGTAAGCCAATAGGAAACAATCATAAAATATCTGCCCTTGCTCTGAATCAGGGAAGTAAAGGAAACATTTCCATCAGTAGGCACCAACTCTCTATGCAGCCGTAAAGAAGGCAGAAAATATTGCCTATGCTCTCATTGTCCAGTCCTGCCTGTTACACCTGAATCATGCCTTTTTGTACCATCCTTAAACCATAGCATAGGACAAAAGAGATCACAGACAAGAAAAGTATGCAAAAAAAAGGCAGCAAGAAAGGAAGGAAACAGGGAGAAAGAAAGGAGCTGCTTGTCCTACATATAGTAGCACTAGCATTTTAATAATTGTTTTGCCTCAGTGCAGTATTTGTGTTTCTGTGATCTCCTTTTTTCATACATTGCAGATAGAAATATAATACAGCTTTTTCTTTGTCAAGAAAGATTAGTTGGATACTTTTTCGGTATATTTTGGTTACGGTTCCATGAAAACAAGAATTTTCTTGTTCAAAATCAATGGACCAAGAATAGCTGGCACTCACAAAGAAAAGAAAACCAAGTCACTATCTATCATTATACAATGCTTACATGGCACTACTTGATGATTATAGGAATCGGAGAATTTTAACCCTTCTGATGCTTCTAGTTTGTTCATTAATAAACGTTGATCTATTTTACATAAGTGAAAATAGCAGTTACAGAAAATGGAAGGCCCTATAAAGATGGGAGAGGAGATTCTTCACTAGCTAGGTTTTCCACACACACACAAAACTAGGTAAAAATATAACACATGGTCCCTCATTCAAGGTCTAAGCTATATGGAGTAGTTTCAGTCCTGTAGGATTCTCATGAAGTAATTCTTTGGTTCATTTCTCACCTAGAATTTTCCCAGAAAACACTGGAATTTATTCCATATCTAATTCCTTATACAAAAAAAAAAAAGGTGTGGGGGGATTATGAAGATGACTCCACTTCCATGAAGACAAGGCAATGTAAAAGGACAGGGCCTATTTAACCCAAAAGAATATGAAAAGGATTCCTACTTGAGCCTGTAAATAGTCAAAAGAGATCATTTTCCATATTTAGTAAGTATCCACATGGACCTTGATAGTTTCCTATGCTTATAGTATAGCCCTACCTTGGGTTAATACTAAAAGAAGACAAGGAAGTCAAGCGACCTTTTCTTCCTATCAGTCCCATCTTTCCCAAGGATGTATTTTATTCTCTATAGCTACAGTAAAACCCTGAGCAATCCCCCTCAAATATATACAAGGGCAAAACACTTAGGATTTATTTCATTCCTGGACCTGAATTTTCCATATGACTGATAGCACCTGAGAAGCACAGTCTGGGTTTGCTTTTGTTCCATCATGGCTTTCACAATTCTCATCCTTATTTTCACCTTCTACCTCATGTCCCTTGAGCTAAGCTCCTACTCTTCCTATGTTGATCCAGATCTTTTATTTGGTCTAAAAAGTCTTCTATCTGATCTGCAATAGATCTGTCCCTCCTCTCCTGGGATACTATATGATTACCTCAGACTGTCACAAAGTTCCCTAAAGAACTAAGCAGAAGCATGACTTCCTCTAGGTAATGGATTTGGTTTCTCCAAATATTCCCCTCTCACAGCATCAAAAATCTCAGAGTTGGAAGGACCAACTAGTTCAACCCATAGTCAAATAAGAATGCCTGCTACAAAATACTTGGCCTCAGTGTTCATGTAACCTTGTTTGAATACTTCCAGTTAAAGAGAATTCATCACCTCCTAAGCAGCCAATTCCAATTTTAAATAGCCCTATTAGGAAGAGTTTCCTTATATCAAATAAAATTTGCCTTTTTGAATTTCCATCTATTGCTCCTAGTTCTGTCCTCTAGGACCAAATAGAACAAATCTAAATCTCTCTTACCCAACAAACAGCTCTTCAAATACTTGAAGATCACTATTGTCTCCAGTCAGGGTCTTCTGTTCTCCAGGATAAAGATTCTAACTTCCTTCGACCAATATTAATCTGACTTGGTTTCCAGGCCTCTAACCATCCCTCTTACCATGTTTTAGATATACTATAAGTTGTGATGTCCAAAAGTTAGCATGGTACTCTGTGCTCTGATCAGACTAGACTATACAACTACCTCCTTCTGTGTTCTGAACTCTATATCTTTCAACCCAATTTAGTATAGTTTTAGCTTTTTGGTCTCTTTGTCACATTATTGACTCATTTGGAGACTTAAGTATATTAAAATTCCCTATCTTTTTTTAAAATAGAAACTCTTGTCCAACCATCTTTCTTTGCTTATACTTGTAAAGGTTGTTTTTTTTTTAATTTAAAGATCAAAAATAGATCTTTCCTTATCACTACTAAATTACTCTTTTTTTTTAATTTGGCCTATCCTTATCTGTTGAGATCTTTCTGAATCTTTCAACACAATGTTTTGAGTATACTTCCCTCCTTGCCATCATCTAAAACTATCAACAAGGAGGTCTTCCTTGAGTGGTCCAAAGTCTTCTCTCTGACCATTTCCAACAGGAACTTGGAACTTTATCCAAAGCTCCCCACAACTCTAACAAGTGGACTTTTTGCCTTATCTGACCATGGGTCAGGTCTCCACACCAACATCCACAATCTCCTTTTTATTCTCACTTTAAATCAAAGGAGAATTTCATCAATAAATTCATCATCCTGGAAGATTGCACCAACCTTTGTACTCACACATCTTTAGTACCCTAAGACCCATCTGCCCTTCTGATTGGAGGGAAGGGCAAAGAATTCCTCCCAAAGCCTTTATTTAAGGAGAGCTCCCAGGCCAGTCATCTTTCCATTTCCCACCTCCTGAACTCCTTTGGATTCCTCTCCCCCTCTCTTTTCAACTTAATTTATGTGTTTTCTTTCCCCATTAGATTGTAAACTTGAGGGCAGAGACTGCCTTGCTTCCTTATGTTTATATGCCTACTCCAATGCTCAGCTACACCAGTGCTCTATATAAGACTAGTGTTAAATCTATATTTTGGAAAGGTGGAAGAAAGGTAATACAAAGAGAAAACAACACATGTAAATAATATTGAATTTATTAACAGAAAGGGATGAAGGAAGGAAAATGAGAAAAGGGGAATCTGCTTTACCCTCTAATTAAACCCACTATTTAACTACCTTAACTAATTACATAAATTCCTAAAGGCAAGTCCAACAGGTAACCAGATTTCTCACAAAGAGTCCTTGGTGAGTCAGGTACAGGAGTCTAGCTGATGTCCTCAGATGTCCCAGAAAGGTAAAGATCTTTTCCCCAGTCTGGCTGTTCACCAGGAAGACTGGAGATTCTCTCACCACAGCTAATAAATGCTCAAGGCCAGTTGTTTGATGGATGGATTTCCAGGATGTCTCAGTCAAACATCTTTCTCCTTCAACTTGTAGCTCCAAAGTGCTGTTGGGAAAACTGTCTCTTCAACAGTTTGGAATCCTGACCCAGTAGCTTGGAATCCAGGCCTATCAATAACACAACTTTTTCTGCCTCCATTTCCTCATCTGTAAAATGTAGCTAATAATAAGATTCACCTTTCCAGGTGGTTGTAAGGATAAAATGAGGTGAAGCATTTTATAAATCTTAAAGAGCTATATAAATGCTTGCAACTGTTGTGACATTTGCCTTTCTCTTTTGAATCTCCTATTTTCAATTGGTAGAGATAAAAATATTATATGGTCTTCTCACCCCTCTCCTCAGTGGAGAAGGGAACATAGGTATCATCTACCCATATTTTAATGTAAGCAGCTTATCCTTATTTAGTCCTTTCTCATTGTCCATTCTTGTTTACTTTTTTACTTTTCTCTTCACTGCTGTATTTGATATTCAAAGTTTCTATGAAATTCTGGTCTTACTTATCACAAGGAATGTTAGGAAAGTCCTCTATTTTGTTAAAAATCCCTCCCCTCCTAACATTATACTCAGCATTTTGCTTGGTAACTTACTCTTGTTTGTAAGTTCATATCTTTTCCATTCTAGAATCCTGTGTTCTAAGTTCTATGTCCCTTTATAGTAGTGACCACTGAATCATATATGATCCTGATTGTAACTCTTTGGTAGTTTAGTTTTTTTTTCTAGCTGCTTGCAGTATTTTTTCTTTGACCTAGAAACTCTAGTTTGGGGCTATGAAGTTTCTGGGAGTTTTCATATTGGAAGTTTCTTTTAGAAGATGACGAATAGATTCTATTTCCACTTTACTTTCTAAAAGATCTTGGTAGTTTTCTTTTAAGATTCCTTGAAATAGAGGGCAGCTGGGTAGCTCAGTAGATGAGAGCCAGGCCTAGAGATGGGAAATCCTAGGTTCAAATCTGGCCTCAGACACTTCCTAGCTGTGTGACCCTGGGCAAGTCACTTAACCCACATTGCCTGGCCCTAACCACTCTTCTACCTTGGAACCAATACACAGTAGGGATTCTAAGATGGAATGTAAGGGTTTAAAAAAAAAAAAGATTTCTTGAAATAGAATGCCTAGAAGGCAGAGTCAAGATGGCATAAAAGCAGCAAAAGTTCAGATCTCTGAAAACCCTTCCTTACTGATTACAAACTAAGCTCCTAGGGGACTGAAAATCAAGCCTAACAACAAGGCAGAGTCAAGGAACCCTCCTGCTAGACTCAACTTAAAAGGTATGCCCCCCAGAAGCTGAAATTCAAGAACACTCAGGTTTAAGGGGAAGGAAGAAGGAAGATCCAGGGAACCCTCCCCCACCTAGAGCGCTAAGCCGCTGCCCCCCCCCCCCCCCCCCCCCCCCCCCCCCCCCCCCCCCCGCGCGGCAGCTGGAGCCTCTGGACAGGCAAAGGCACTAGTCTGGAGGGAATCCCTTGCAGGCAAAGCTGTGCCAGACTCAGAGCATCAAACACAGGTGGTGGGAAAGCAGTTAGAGAAGTGGAGGGCTCTAGCAGGCAGCCTAGTTGCAGCAGCTGAGACACTACATATTGCTCCCCTGCCCCCCATTTTTTGGCCTCAGGGAATATGCAGGTCTGCAACTCAGCTGGGCTTAATCGATCAAAGCCTCCAGGGGGCAAGGACACTCTAGCTCCAACACCCCTCCCCCACAGAAGGCACTGAGAGATTTGCTGACAAAGCTCCAATGGTGAAGGCTGATAGAAAAGCCCAAACCCACAAAAAAAATGAGAGGAGCAAAACCACAGGCAACTGCAGGGAGTGAAGAAGGAGTAAATATGACCAAACAACAGAAAAAGAAAAAAGAAATTACAATTGACAGATTTTATACAGGCAATGAACAAAGAGCAAATGGAACAGAGAAGGATGAGGGAACACCAAGCAAAAAAAATACAAACCTCAGTGAATTGGATACAGGTTTTGGAAGAACTCAAAATACAATTCAAAACACAATTAAGAGAGGCTGAAGACAACTGGGAAAAGAACTTAAAAAGTAAGATAAATCACCTGTAAATAGAAAACAGTGTCTTGAAAGCCAAAATTAATCAACTTGAAAATGAGACAAAGGAGATGAAAGATGAGGCAAAGTGTAAGGATAATTTAGGGTTGTGGCCTAATCTAAGTTTGATTTTTGGTCATCAGGGGATATCCCAAATAAAATACCCAAGCCAGTTTGGAAATATATGGTGGTTTAATCAATATATAGGGAAGAAATCAAGGAGAAGAGACAGAGGTAAAAGTATGGAATTTCTTGGGAAGAAATCAAGGAGAAGAGAGAGGGAAAGGTATAGGATTTCTCCTGCCTGGCTTGTGCCAGGCGAGTTCAAAGTCCTCTGCCATGAGGTCCTTGAAGATTAGAGGCTTTCTCTAAGAGGATAGTGTTTGGAATGTAAAGGAGAGAAAAATCAGCCTAAACTCCAAGAGATCTCAGAGAAGACCCTCACCTGAACTAGGTTACTAGGCTTCCTCCAGTATGGTATCAAGGAAAACTCACCACTAAACCCAGACAATAGCAGCCACCACACCAAGATGCCAAAAAAAGAAACATTATCCACATTCAGAGGGAAAACTGTGGGAGTAGAAACACAGAAGAAAAACAACTGCTTGAATACATGGGTCGAGGGGACATAGCTGGGGATGTAGACTCTAAATAAACATCCTAATGCAAACACCAACAACATGGAAACAGGTTCTGATCAAGGACACGTGTAATACCCAATGAAATTGTATGTCGGCTGCAGGAAGGGGAAGGGGAGGGAAGGGAGGGAAATAATATGATTCTTGTAACCAAGAAATAATGTTCTAAATTGACTAAATAAATTATTTTAAGTTTAAAAAAAGAAATAAAATGCCTAGAGACTTCTTTTTAGGTGTTCAAAGAGTCCAGAGGTTTTTATATATTTTCTCCTCTGTTTTTCAGGTCAATTGCTTTTGCTATAAGATACCTTTCATTTTCTGCTATTTTTTTACCCTTATGATTAATATTTCTTGTTGCCTTATGAAGCTCTTTTCTATTTCATACAGATTTTCAGGGAGTTTGTTACTTTGGCAAAGTTTTATACTCCTGTGCTTAGTTGTTAATTCCCTTTCCCATTTCGTCCACAACTCTTATTTCTTTCCCAATTTTTCCTCAAGCACTCCCATTTCAATTATTAAATATCTTTATGTTTTTAACTCTTTTTTTTTAACTTTTGCTTAATTCTAGGAATTCCCATTGAATTTTTGTAGGCTATGCTTTTTTTCTGAGACTTGGCTCATAGATATTTTTTGTTTTTGTATCTTGAGAATTCCTAATACCATAATATCTCCATATAGTAGTTGTGTTTTTTTTGTTTGTTTGTTTGTTCATTCTTTCTACCTGCTTCCTGACTTCAGACTTGATATTAGGTCTGAGTTCTGCCACACTTCTAGAGTGAAGGTATGGACCGGTCCTATTACTATTTTCTTATAATTCTGAGTGTTGTGTTATTTTTGGATCTCAGGGACAGCTGGAGACTTGCAAATGTTCAGTGTACCCAAAATGGTCTGCTTCACTGCAAAGTGTGATCACTGCCCCCTAGTCTGAGCTGTGCAAGCACTTGATCTGGTTTTGGGTCTAATTAAGAATAGATCATGCTGGAATCAGCCTCTATCAACCAATTGAAAAGCTCTTTTCCTTCAGAGTGGCAGAATTGTAGATTCCCTTTTGGCCTGCAATTCCTCCCTTGGTCATTTCTTTGCAGGTTGAATTGGATGATGGAAGTGAGATCTTGTTCTCCACCTGAGGTCTAAGCCATACCACTGCGACTAGTGGTTTCTGAACTTCCTCTTTTTCCCTTACACAGCTCAGGGTCTCTCTACCTGGGATTACCACTCACCTGTACAGTTCTCTTTCAATATGACGGTGCCTACCAAGTATCCAACCAATTGCATGCTCTATACTTTGCCCTAGACTTGTCATCTGGAAACTGAGTGGGATGACACAGGTAAGAGTTTGTATCCATTCCATCACAGTGACCCAGTGGGGGGTCTAGCTGTGTCCCAATATGGGGCTGGAATCTCCTCTTGATCAGGGGCAAGAAGAATACAATATTCCACATAAGGGTGTTCCCTAATCATAGCTATACTCCTATTGCAACTTCATTCCAATATCTGCAGACCTCTCTGTCTGTCTCCCTATGCCAAGTGGGGCTTGACAAATGACTCACTGTAATTTTTTAAATATTTTCTGAACAGGAACAATCTTCCGTTGCAATTAATGTCCATATGAATGCCACTTCTGGTCCCTCTTTTATAGCCATGGCTTTCATATGGATGTTAACTGCAATGAAAGATTATTCCTGAAAGAAATGGTTTCTGAGGAGGCAGGCAAGACTTTTTCCTCTGCACTAGGAAAGATGTGAAATGATTTTTGGAGCCATTGTGGGGACTTGGGAATCTTCTGCAGTGGGTGGAAGAATTGGAACATAATTTGTTAATCTCAACTAATGCCTACATCACATTCTCTTCAATAGTTCTTGTTATGCTGTTTTGTGAATCTATAGAAAACAAGTGCTTTTCATCTTGAAAATAAGCAAAAGGGAAAGAACATGCATAGAATAATGCATTCTATGTAGCCATGTCACTGTGAATAACAATTTCTTACATATTGGCCATTTTTATTCTTATGTTTCATTTTTACTTCTCCATTGCTATGCAGAATTGATCAAAGGAAAGTAAACTTCAGTTTTATAATCTGTATGCCTAAAGCAGGTACTACCATTTCATTTACTGACTTATTCAAATGATTTGCTTTTGTAAGAATCAGATGGCATTCTGCTTGTTGTACAATGCCATAGTGGTATATGACATAACAGGAAAGAGTATTGTATGATATATTTATAAATACTATAAAGAGAATATTGTTTCATGCACTCAAATAGGGTTGTTAAATTCTCCAAACTGGCTCGACCGTTGCAGATATCCTATGTTTGAGCCTTGCTTATCAGCAGAGAACATTTTTAGTGTGGATATCAAATTCCAAATTCAGCTATTTTGAAAGCAATTGGCAAACTATTATGATATTTGTCTTTTTTTAGAAACATGTGTTTTTATTTTTCAAATTGTGTTGCAGCAAAAGAAAAAACTCCGTAACCAAGGAATAAGTATATGATTTGTTCATTTTATTTCAATTTTATTATTGGATGTGTTGAAATTATTGTGTTTTAAAAAACACATTGAGGGAGCAGCTGGGTAGCTCAGTGGATTGAGAGCCAGGCCTAGAGCCGGGAGGTCCTGAGTTCAAATCTGACCTCAGACACTTCCCAGCTGTGTGACCCTGGGCAAGTCACTTGACCCCCATTGCCTAGCCCTTACCACTCTTCTGCCTTGGAGCCAATACACAGTATTGACTCCAAGACAGAGAAGGTAAGGGTTTAAAAATATATATATATGGTACAGTAGTAATTTCAAATTTAACAGGTACTTAATTATTTCCTAGAAAAATGCCTCTCTTTAAGTGTCTGAAAATAGGAGCAATTTATAAGCTCCTAAAGTTTTCATTTTAAGTAGAACGAGAATGTTAAATTTAAAATATGAACAGCCCCAATTGTTTTTCAGTTTGTGCTTTGCTTTGGTCAAACTGTGTGTGTTCATCACCCATCAGTTATACATTTGTGAGAGTGTTTATTCTATATGGATATTGTTTCATGTTTGTGTGGGAAAATTGTAGCTAAACATTTCATTGTCTCCAGTCTGCAAAAGAAGCACAATTCTATTGCTTTGTCGTGCTTATGGTCATTAAATCATTGCTTTTGCAAAATAAATAAATAGCTAAAGATAAATATTTTCTGAACAGGATTTTTCTGGTACAATTTTTTTTAATTTAACAAAAATCATCTTTTACTGCCTTTATCATATTTCTTTGAATTTTCAACCTTCAAATTTCCCTGTTCCATGCAGACCCCTTCCTCATGCAATTCTATATGAGTAACCTTAGAGACTGTCCCTCCACCATTTTCATCTTCCTCACAAATGTGGAGGCTACCTTTCATTTTGTACTATAGAGCCAGTCTTTTATACTGTAAGAAATTCTGGTATGTTTGCACATTTCTGGAATGTTCCCCATTTGATATAATGAAAAGCCCTATTCGTCTCACCTGACTATCATGGCTGACTGCTATAATAAACTGCTTATTCGTTGAACTTGACCAACTTCTATTGCTCTTGGATATGGACACCTGACGATAGCCCTCTCTCTCTGACCCCTCTCATGGCTTGTACATTTAACAACAAAGCAAAACATATGCATCACTGTAATCCCGCTTGGCAAGTCACCATCTCTCCACATCTCCTCCTGCTGATTCTTGCTCAGCTAGGCTGTGGGGGGAGTGATTTGTCACTCCTTAATCAGTTAGGGTGACCTATACCTCACCTCAGCCCTGGAATTTTTCCAACTCCTCTTCTAAAGAGTAGGGGCAGGGTGGAGGTCGGGCATCCTTTCTGGAGGTACCACACCCACATTATCCAGATGCTGCCAGGGCTTCCTCCCTTTATTCCCATTAGGCTCTGGGGGCACCTCATGCAAAATAAGCACACACACACACACACACACACACACACACACACACACACACACACCACTAACAGCACATGCTACTTCAGAGCCTCATCCACAACAGTTTTCCTTCCTACAAACACTGGTCTCAGCAATCCATTTAGGATCCATGTTGTATTCCTGTTCTCTGACGTTGGCAGCTGTACTCTGATGCTGATGTCATTTGGCTCATTCTATGCCTCAACCCCAGCTTTAGACTAAGCCTGTGAAATCAAACAAAGAGCAGCTTATCAGGCTGAAGCCTCCTTGTGCAGAGGAAGGAAGAGAAGTTTAAAAACAGAGCAACTGACTGTGCAAAGAACCTCTGAATTCACACTTCTTTCAGCCTTTGAGAGCTGGATGGATCCTTCTCAGGTTTCCTGGGCCACTGTGAGAGGGAAAGGACTAATCACATTGCTGCTGTTGGCTCAAATGATACCTGTGTCCAATCCAGCTATACGCTCTACCTGGAATAGTTTTACTTAGACCATGCCCAGTGGATTTCATTTTAATTCTAAACTCCCAACTGCCTATACTCAGGCAAATAAATGACTGCTCTTCCCATGCTGCCTTGATACTTTGTTTTGGCATATATCACAAATAATGCACAGGTCACCAATAATTTCAGTGTTTGCAGGTAATGTTCCCATCTCTCAAAATCTCTCTTCCATTCTATATCCCACCCCACCACAAACTCTTCCATTGGTTAGCATTCACCCACAATATAAGATCTGCTTTTGCGTGTATATTTTATAATTTAGGAAGGCAAATATGTTGGAGAAAGGATTGTGTGGCAGCAGGAATTTAAGAAAATGGAGGAGAGGTCCAATACTCAGTAGGAAAGCTTTCTGAATCCTAGTCACCAAAGTTTGCTAATATCAGGCCTAAGGAATCAAGCTATTTCTCATATATATATATATATATATATATATATATGCATATATATGTATGTATGTATGTGCATATATATATGGTGATTATTTCTTCCTACTCTATTAACTCGTTATTTTGTATACATTTCAGAAATGCCACTCACATGACATTTCCTACACAATTTACTTGATTCCTGACACAGAATAAAGTTTGATTTTGACTGGTTTTCCCCTAAGTGATTATCTCTTTAATGTGGGACACTATCATTTTGAGTTGATTAACATGTGCTTTATTTTAAAGTTCTTCATCTGTTTCCTTCAACTTCCTTTCTCTACAAGTACTCTCTTCTCTCTTTTCATGATTAGAGATTATTACTCTTCCTTACTAAATTAAATGGGCTTATTTTTTTCCCATTTCCTCTTTCCTCACATTGTTATTCAGAAGGAAGAGGAGACAGCTGAATCAAACAGAAAGAGAACAAGTGGAGTATTATGTTTTCTTGGTCTTCTTTTGGGTTCCACCAAAGCCTTAGTGCCTTGCCACTAATCAATTACCTGTTGCATCCCATCTCTCACTTTAGCCTTTCCATCTAAAAAATTGCAGCCTCCTAAGCTTCCTTATAAGAAGGCTAAACAATATGCACAGATAATCAATGACTTTTTTATTGAAAATATATTTTGGTCTACCCTTTGATCCAGCCATAGCACTGCTCGGTTTGTACCCCAAAGAGATAATGGACAAAAAGACTTGTACAAAAATACTCATAGCTGCGCTCTTTGTGGTGGCCAAAAATTGGAAAATGAGGGGATGCCCATCAATTGGGGAATGGCTGAACAAATTGTGGTATATGTTGGTGATGGAATACTATTGTGCTCAAAGGAATAATAAAGTGGAGGAATTCCATGGAGACTGGAACAACCTCCAGGAAGTGATGCAGAGCAAGAGGAGCAGAACCAGGAGAACATTGTACACAGAGACAAACACACTGTGGTATAATCAAACGTAATGGACTTCTCCATTAGTAGCGATGCAATGTCCCTGAACAATCTGCAGGGATCTAGGAGAAAAAACACTATCCATAAGCAGAGGACAAACTGAGGGAGTAGAAACACCCAGGAAAAGCAACTGCCTGACTACAATGGCTGAGGGGACATGACAGAGGAGAGACTCTAAACGAACACTCTAATGCAAATACTAACAACATGACAATGGGTTCAAATCAAGAACACATGTGATACCCAGTGGAATCACGCGTCGGCTATGGGGGGGTGGGAGGGAGGAAAAGAAAGTGATCTTTGTCTTTGATGAATGGTGCATGGAAATGATCAAATAAAATACTATAAAATTAAAAAAAAAAAGAAAATATATTTTGTACATTGATTTTAATCTTGGATGTTCTTGGAAATCATCATGGTATGTGTGTGTGTATATGTCTGTATACATATTTGTATCCTACATGGCTCCTAGCAGTGTCTTGAATGTAGCAAGGGTTTAATAAACCTTTTGGAAGCTGCATTTATTGTACAGAGGAGAAAATTCAAGGAATCTTGGAGAGTCCAAGTTCCAAGCCTGGAAGGGTTTGAGGCAGCCCAAATATACATATTAAAGGGAGGGATGTGCCTAGGACAGAGAATAATAATTGTTCTATTTCCCCTGAACTTAGTTTAGTTTCTATACTTTTTTCCCTCCCACTGATTTGCTTGAAGATCATAAGAGCTTTTTGATTGTGCAGAGAACTAGGGTAAGATACAGAAATTGGGGAGAACCCTTAGCAGTTTGCTGAAAGGGCAGCCTAAGCTGGTGGCAAACCTCCCTTCTTTCATTTGAAGAAGTGGGAAAGATTGAGTTTAGAACATTGTTTATGATACCAGAGGGGACTTTTCCCATTCTGGTGACTTTGCTTAACCATTTTTCTTTGTTAAAAATGAAAGTTCAATTTATATATTTATATATATATATATATATGTATGTATGTATGTATGTATGTATGTGTATGTGTGTATATATGCTTGTGTTTGTGCATATGTGTATAGGAACATGAAGGAAAAAAGTAGGAGTCCATCTATTATTGGGAAATGGTTGTTAAGCAAATTGTAATGCATCAATGTCATAGAACATTGTTGGGCCATAGGAAACAATGAAAATGAAGAATGCAGAGAAGCCTGGGAAAGGTTATATGAATTAATAAGCAGAGCCAAGAAAACAATATACACAATGATTACAACATAAATGGAAAAAGGGGGGATGGGATACCCTGAAATGATGACTCATCTTGACTTTGTAACATTTCTTCTTTCTTTGCAGATATGAGGGATTTTGAGGAATATGGATGGAGGAGTTGAACATTGTGATGTCAAAGATGGCCAATGTTTTGGTGGGTTTTCCTCAGCTTCCTCTTTTATCTTTCTTTTTTAGTCTGCTACAAGGGAAGGCTCTCTGAACAGAGAGGATATATTTAGAAAGAAAATGACACAAAACAAAAGTTTTCAACAAAAAAGTTCAGAATTAAATAAACAATTTTTTTTAAAGGACACTCATTGATAAGGGAAGAGGAAGGGGAGAACAGAGCATAAAGAAAAGTTAATGCTGTCCAACAGTTCAATGATGAGAAGCATAAGGTCCTCAGTGAGACAACATCTCAAGTATTGTGCTCAATTAGGGGCATTACACTTTTTGAAAGATGCTGCCCATACAAGGGACTCATGACAAAAAAAAACTATCCACCACCATAGAAGGAACTGAGGGAGTTGGAATATAGATTGAAGCACGTAATTTTTCATTTTATTTACTTCATGAGTTTTTGTATAAGTGATATATTTTAAACATGATAAACATAGATATATGTATTGCATGATAGCACACATATAATCTATATCATATTGCCTGCTGTCCTGAGTAGGGAAAGAAAGAGGGAGTGAGTTCAATTCTGACCTCAGAGGAAGGGAGGAAAGAGATGGAGGAGAGATCAGATATTCCAAAATGTCAGAAAAAGTTTATTAAAAATTGTGTCTAACATGAATAGGCAATTTCCAGATAAAGAAATCAAAACTATCTGTAAGGACATGAAAAAATGTTCTAAATCTCTTATAATCAGAGAAATGCAAATCAAAACAACTCTGAGGTATCACCTCACACCTAGCAGATTGGCTAACATGACAGTTATGGAAAGTAATGAATGCTGGAGGGGATGTGGCAAAGTAGGGACATTAATTCATTGCTGGTGGAGTTGTGAATTGATCCAGTGATTCTGGAGGGCAATTTGGAACTATGCCCAAAGGGCGATAAAAGACAGTCTGCCCTTTGATCCAACCATAGCACTGGTGGGTTTGTACCCCAAAGAGATAATAAGGAAAAGGCTTGTACAAGAATATTCATAGCTGCACTCTTTGTGGTGGCCAAAAATTGGAAAATGAGGGGATGCCCTTCAATTGGGGAATGGCTGAACAAATTGTGGTATATGTTGGTGATGGAATACTCTTGTGCTCACAGGAATAATGAACTGGAGGAATTCCATGTGAACTGGAATAACCTCCAGGAATTGATGCAGAGTGAAAGGAGCAGAACCAGGAAAACATTATATACAGAGACTGATACACTGTGGTACAATCGAATGTAATGGACTTCTCTACTAACAGTAATGCAATGATCCAGGATAATTCTTCAGGACTTATGAAAATGAATGCTATCCACATCCAGAGAAAGAACTGTGGGAGCAGAAACACAGAAGAAAAACAACTGCTTGATCACATGGTTTGAGGGGGATATGACTGGGGATGTAGACTCTCAATGATCATTCAATTGCAAATATTAATAATTTGGAAATGGGTTTTGATCAGTGACACATGTAAAACCCGGTGGAATTACTTGGCTTTGGGAGGGAGAAAGGGAGGAGAGGAGGGAAAGAACATGAATCATGTAACCATGGGAAAATATTCTAAATCAAATAAATAAATAATTTTTTAATTGTGTCTACATATAATTGGGGGGAAATATAGCAAAAGAAAGAAAGAAAGAAAGAAAGATGTTGCCCAAATGGGGATGTCCAGAATAGTGAAAGGACTGGAGACTATTCCATATTATGATCAACTGATTAGACTGAGGATTTTTAGGATGAAAAGATTAAAAACCAAGATGAGGACTCTGTTCAGATATGTGAAAGTCCATTATGTTCAGGGGGGAAAGAATTAAAGGAAATCAGTTTATTCTTAGCCCTAGAGAGAAAAATGGGGAGAAATGGAGAGAAACCATGGAAAAGCAGATTTAGGCAATATGTAACAAAAACAACAACTTCTCAACAATTAGAGTTGTCCAAAAATAGAATTGGCTGCTTCAGGCAGTGGATTTCCTATCAATAGTGCTGGTTGAGGGGGCAGCTGGGTAGCTCAGTGGATTGAGAGCCAGGCCTAGAGATGGGAGGTCCTAGGTTCAAATCTGGCCTCAGACACTTCCCAGCTGTGTGACCCTGGGCAAGTCACTTGACCCCCATTGCCTAGCCCTTACCACTCTTCTGCCTTGGAGTCAATACTCCAAGACAGAAGGTAAGGGTTTAAAACAAAAATAGTGCTGGTTGGAGGGGTGGGGGGACAGTATCTGAAGGGGAGATGACCATTATTGGCAATGATGTGGAAGGAATTTCTCAGGTACAAATCAGACCAAGTTCCCTTGAAAAAGCAATGGAGAAAGAAAGTTGTTTTAAATTCAGATGCCTTCAGTTCAAATTATAACTTTACTATCTGTGTCACCTTAGGTAAATCACTTACTCTTTCTGGGGAAGAGATTTTTTTTATCTGTAAAATGAAGGAAATAGACTAGATGACTCTAACATCATTTCCAATTTTAAGTCTGTAATCCTATGATCCCTCCTAACTTGGAATTCCTTGGGGGGAAAAAGGCAAAGCTAATGCACCTTACTTTACTAAATACAGCATATGGCAAAGACTCAACCTACTGTACTCTCCCTTAGTCTTTGATAGTTTATCTTCCTAGAATTATAATGGACATAGGTTTGAGCGACCACTAGATTTATACCCAAATATTCATGGAAAATTGGAAGATAAAGACCCAAATATTTAGAAAGGAAAGGACCTACATTACTCTGATTCTGACAGCCCATCAATACTATCAACCTGATCTAGATGTCTCTGAAATTTCTCCTGTCTGCCAATTTCCTATAGTAACAGCTCTTATCATTTATCACAAATCTACCCCTCTATAGCTCCCTTGCTCAAGAAGAGTCTTCTTTCTCTTTTAAATTAGGACCATTTAAAGTATCTGAACTGAGAACTCATTCCATGCTGGGAACTCACATAAAAGCATTCTGGGAGATGTCAGTCCTAGAGAATTTACCCCAGAAATGAATGTCTTTTAGGTCAAACAGTATTGTGGAAAATGTAGACCTCAGCATATCTCCCCCCCCCCAATATATCAATAGATTTTCTAGTATTAGTCCCCTTAGTTCTGAGTTTATATAAAAAATCCTATTAATCGTAAGGGCTATATAGTGCAGTGGGTAAAGTGCCAAGTCTGAAGTTCAAACAAATCTAACATCAAACACTAGCTGTATGACCCTGAGCAAGTCACTTAACCCTTTTGGCCTTAGTTTCCTCATCTGGAAAATGAGCTAGAGAAGGAAATGGTAAACCACTCCAGTATCTTTGCCAAGAAAATCCCAGATTAGATCACAGAGGGTCATACAAATGAACAACAAGCAACATTAATCCTGCCTATGCCTATGATTCTTCTCACAGTTAATATGCATAAAGCTGTGTCCAAAGAAAAGTGTAGTAAGCAAAATTACAAATTCCTTCCTTGCCACTTGTGTACAACTTGCTCCTACTATGCTCAGACATTGCATAATGTTTTGTGTAACAACACCTGTGAGACTCATTCAGAGGCATAAGATGGAAGTGGAGTTACAATTTCCGGATGCTTGAACTCTGTGTTTCCTTGCTTTGGTTGGCTTGAATCACATCCTTAAGGTCACTGAAACACACATTATGAGATGTGTGTGTTTTTTAAGAACAGATGAATCACATTCATTGTGAAGCCAGAAGGAACTTTACAAACTGTTTAGTCTACACACCTTGTTTTAGAGATGAAGAAACTAAGGACTAAGGAGAACAGCTGGCTTGCCTAAGATCACACAGCTAGTAAGGCAGAACTAAATCACCCTTATATGGACTAGAAGGGAGTTCCATGACCTCCATCATTTTATAGAGGCCATTTTTAGGGGCAGCCAGGTGGCAGAGTGGATAGCATACCAGGCCTGGAGTCAAGAAGACCCAAATTTAAATCCAGTCTAAAACACTAGCATTGTTACCCTGGGTGATTTTCTTAACTTCTGCCTGCCTCAGTTTCTTCATCTATAAAATGGGGATGATAATAGAACCCACTTTTCAGAGTTGTTGTGAGGATCAAATGAGATAATAATTATAAAATGCTTAGCCAGGTATCTGGCACACAGTAAGGGTTATGCAAAAGTTAGCTCTTATTACTATTGCAGCTGCAGAAACCACAGGGAATTAAAGTTGGCCAAAGAGCTTGCCCAAACTCTTTACATTTTGCCCTTCTATCTCCTGGACATAACTCAATGTCTTTCTTGTAAAAGGTAGGCTCCAAGTGAATTAAATTGGATTAGATAGTAACTGCCCAGAGTTCCCATCTAATTTGGGGCTCATTAGCACTAGATTTACTGGCTGGTCTGTTATCTACCCCCAGAAGAAGTAAGTATTATCATAGATGTGCTATTATAATTCTCATCAGCTAATAAAATATTCTCATGAGCTCTGAGAGCCTTCTATTTACTGTATAGCTACAATTCCCTGATTATATCATTTGTCTCTCACCTGGCTGTATTTCTTTGAGCCTTCTCTGACTTCTTTACTGGGTACATCCCAGGAACCTCAATTTTGGGAGAACCTTGTCATGTTTTAAGATCTCATCAGCCTTGATACTCCACCTCATCGCTCTCCTCTGCTTCTCTGATTGGAGGTTGGAGCCATGAACTCCAAACTTCTGTTTAAGAAGAGAACTCAGCTCAGATATTTTATTTCTTACCATGCTGAACTACTTTGAGTCTTCTCTGAATGATTTTTTTAACACGCCCTGCCCCTCCTTACCCCATTACCAGCTCCCTTTTATATTTTGTCTTTCTCCATTAGATTGTAAGCTCCTTGGAAACAATTAACAACATTATCAAAGTTGCAGGATATAAAATAAAACCACATAAATCATTAACATTTCTTTATGTTATCAATAAAGCCCAACAGCAAGAGATAGAAAGAGAAATCCAATTTGAAATATCATTATACAATATAAAATATCTGGGGGTCTACCTGCCAACACAAACCCATGAACTATATGATCACAATTACAAAATTCTTTTCATACAAATAAAGTCAGATCTAAATAATTGGAAAAATGTGAATTCCTTAAGCGTACACTGCATCAACATAATAAAAATGGCCATTCTAACCTAAATTAATTAACTTATCCAATGCCATACCAATCAAACTATCTAAAAATTATTTCATAGAGCTAGAAAAAAATAAAAATAAAATTCAACTGGAAAAACAAAAAGCTAAGAATATTAAGGGAATTAATTGGGGGGAGGGAAAGAAATATGACAGAACGTAGCATTACTATACCAGATCTCAAACTATTATAAAGTGACAACCATCAAAATAATCTGGTATTGGCTAAGAAATAGAGTGGTGGACCAGTTGAATAAACACTCAATATGCAATGGAAAATGAACATTATAACCTAGTGTTTAACAAACCCAAAGAACTAAGCTTTAGGAAGAACTTTCTATTCAACAGAAACTGCTGGGAAAATAGCATGCAGAAACATGACATAGACTAACACCTCATGCCATATAGCAAGGTAAAGTCAAAATCAATATATGATTTAGAAATAAAACATGATGCCATAAACAAATTAGGGGAACAGAAGATAGTTTATCTATCAGACCTATGGTTAAGGGAACAATTTATATCCAAACAAGACATAGAGGACATTACAAGATGTAAAATAGATAACTCTAACTACATTAAATTTTAAAAGGGTTTTGCACAAACAAAATCAATGCAACCAATATTAAAAGGGAAATAAACTGAAAAAAATCTTTATAGCAAGTGTCTGACAAAATCTCACAAAGAACTGTCAAATTTATGAGAATAAAAAGCATCCCTCAATTGACAAATGCTCAAAGGATATGAATAGGCAATTCTCAAGTGAGGAAATTAAAAGTATGCTCAGTTATAAGGGAAAAAAAACCTCCAAATCTCTATTGATTAGAGAAATGCAAATTTAAAACAACTCTGAAGTATCACTTCACACCTATCAGACTGGAGAACGTGACAAAAAAGGAAAAAGATAAATGTTGGAAGAGATATGGAAAAATTGGTACACTGATACACATGGAGCTGTGAACTGATACAACCATTCTGGAAAATAATCTGGAACCATGCCCAAGGGGTCAAAAAACTGTGCATACCTTTCAATCCTAGGTTGGTATCCCAAAGACATTAAAGCTAAAGGTAAAGGGTCTACCTGTACAAAAATATTTACAGCAGCTCTTTTTGTAATACCAAAGAACTGGATATTGAAGGAATGTCCAACAATTGGGGGTGACTGACCACATTGTAGTATATGATTGTAATGGAATACTATTATGCCATAAGAAATAACAAATAAGATGATCACAAAAAAAAATACTAGAAAGACTCATATGAAGTGATGCAAAATGAGAGCAGAACCAGGAGAATGTTGTACACAGAAACAATAATAATGTATGATGATCAATTGTGAATGACTTAACTATTATCAAAAAGGCAAGGATTGAGGATGACTTCAAGGGAATCATGATAATAAAGGTTCATGGAAAGAACTAACAGGGTCCAAATGCAGATTGAAGCATAACATCCTTCACTTAATTTTCTCCATTAATTTTTCTCAAGTGTAAGCAATATGTGTCTGGTTTCACAATATCATGAACATGGAATTATGTATTATATGATAATATTTGTAACACCTATATCATACTACCTGCCTTATTGGGAAGGGGTGAAAGGGAGAAAGATAACATGGATTGCAAAATTCCAGAAAGTAATTATTAAAAATTGAGTTGATGTGTAATCTGAAAAAAATAAGTAAAGAGTAAAAAAAAGATTGTAAGTTCTTTGAGGGAAAGAATGGTCTTTCTTTTATGAAAATAAGTATCCCCAGTATTTAGCACAGTTTCTAATACATAGTAGGGACTTGATAAATGTTTGTTGACTACTGACTAAGGACCAAAGGCTTGATCCTTTGGTAAAATACTTTTAATCAGTCAACTAACAGACCATTCTTAGTTATTAGAAAGGAAGTACAGACATTTAGCATTGCTTCAACATTAGGTATTTAAGTGCTCCTACTGGGCTAAATACCAAGTGGAATACAAAAGAAATAAAGGCTCAATCCCTGGAATTATATAATACAACTGAGGAAAGAAGATACATACATACGTATGTATGTGTGTGTTAGATAATAATTAGTCAGTTTATGATTATATGTAAATCCAGACAATTTTTGTTGTTAGAAGATCACTAATCCTGGAGTTAGGAGAAATGGATTTAATTAAGACTCCATGACTATCAAAGTTCTTCAGAAAGGGGGCATCTAGGTGGCTCAATGGATTGAGAGCCAGGCCTAGAGATGGAAGGTCCTGGGTTCAAATTTAACTTTAGACACTTCCTAGCTGTGTGACTGAGCAAATCACTTGACCCCCATTGCCTAGCCCTTACTGCTCTTCTGCCTTAGAACCAATACACGGTATTGATTCTAAGATGGAAGGTGAGGGTCTAAAAAAAAGGGGGGGTTCTTCAGAAAGACCTAGATTTCTCTAAAGAACTTTGGTATCAAATGTGGGACACAGGAGACACTGGCATAGGACCATCTAGTGAGCAAAGCAGAATTACAGTAACTCAAACAAAAAGTGAAATGAGCAAATTTCGAGCCATCTCCATCCCAAATGTTCATTCGGACTATTTGTGCCCAGCCTAGTTGTGCTTGCCCTGCAGTAGAGCCAGAGGAGCACGTATTGGCCTGATAAGATACAGTTGAACACACTGTACAATGGTCACAACATAACGATGCCATTTTGGTCCTCCAAGTACAAAGGACCACAACTACGAGCTAGTTCTGTGACCCTGTGAAAATCTCTGAGCCTCAGTTTCTGTAAAATGAAAGAAAGCACTGGAGTACGTAAAGTCCTTTATAGTTCTATGATTTTCTATAAGCATAAGTTTAATACGTACCTGCAAAACAAAATCTAGTATGCAAGGGTTATTAATATATTGCAGATAGGATCACCTGTGAGCACATGCTCCTCTCAAACTTCAGAAGGGTGTAAGAAGCATGCTTGAGTGGCCTGTCACATGTGTGATATGATCTCAATCAAGCCTCTTCCTCAAATGGCATAGCTGCAATCCTGGATTGGTGGAATGCCACTTAGGCATTCCAGAAAGAAGAAAGCAGCCTAGCCACTGACTAGCAAAAGTCTTTCCAATTCTGCTTCCTCAGAGTTTCATCTCCCAAGCTAAAAGTGGGAAAATCACAATTTTAGCCTTTCCTTTTGACAACTCTTGCTGGTTCAGGGCCCTCATTCTAGTTTATGATGGTCTTTAAAGTTTATTTCTAAATTGTCTTGTGGTAGACTAGGCAATAAACAGGCAATGAGCATTGGCCTGATAAGCACCCACTCGTTTTCGGTTACAGGGTTCCCTACTTTGCTTTTTTATCTTTAAGGGGAGGAGGAGAATCTCATCCTGAGGTGTGTGTATCTGCTTTTCCTGTCCCCCACCAATTACATGTGAAAACCATTTTTAACTTTTTAAAAAATGTTTGAGTTCCAAATTTTCTCCCTCCTTCCCTCCTCACCCAAACAGTAAAAACAATCTGATAAAGATCTTCCATGAACAATCATGTACAAAGTTTTTGTGCACTTGCTTTTTATTTTTTTTTTAAACCCTTACCTTCCATCTTGGAGTCAATACTGTATATTGGCTCCAAGGCAGAAGAGTGGCCAGGGGTAGGCAATGGGGGTCAAGTGACTTGCCCAGGGTCTCACAGCGGGGAAGTGTCTGAGGTCAGATTTGAACCTAGGACCTCCCGTCTCTAGGCCTGGCTCTCAATCCACTGAGCTACCCAGCTTCCCCCTGCACTTGCTTTTTAAAATATTTTGAGAACTAGATTTCAGCATAATACAGTTTTTGTTAATTCTATGTGTTTATTGTTGCTAGCTTTGTGAATTGGTACAACTGTTCTGGAAAGCAATTTGGAACTATGCCTCAAAAGTTACTAAACTGTGTAAACCCTATACCCCAATGAATTCAAAGAAAGAAGAAAAGGACTGATATGTACCAAAAGATTGATAGCCCTTCCTTTTGCAGTAGCAAAAAACTAGAAACTAAGGGGGAATGCATCATGAATTGGAAAGAAAAACAAAAGAAAAGATTAAGACGTGAACATAATAAAATAAGAAATTATGAAGGGAACAATTTCATGGAAACATAGGAACATTTGAATGAATTGAACAGATGTAGAATAAAATGATAGCACTCACTTTTGTGAGTTTTTGTGTACTTGAATTTTGCCATACTCTTGAGAAAAGCATATTCTTTCTATATTCAAGATGACAAATTCTTTTTAAAGGACATATTTTTTTAAAAAGGAGTTAGTTATATACTGCCAATTACATGCAGCCTTTAGAAAACTTTGGATTGGTAAATAAATCAAGTATTAATATGTTAAATTTTTCCAAAATAAGCTATACTGTGAAATGCTTCAGCTAGCCTAGAAGAGTTTGGAACTATGGCAAAAAGGTTGCCACGAGATCTATTTACCTTAGAAAGCAATAAAAGGAAAAGGACTGGAATTTACAAGTGTATTTACAGCAGCTCTTTTTGTGGTGGCAAAAACCTAGAAACTAAGGAAGTGCTAATCATTGGGGATTGGCTGAATAAATTGTGGTATGTGAATATGAGAATACTATTGTACTATGAGAAATGATAGAGACCAATTTTTTAAAATCTGGGAGGATTTGTTTGAGCTGATGCAGAGTAAAATGAGCAGAGAAATAAGTAGGTGGCCCAGTAGAGAGAAGGCTGGGCCTGGATTCAGGAAGACTCCTCTTCCTAAATTCAGATCTGGCCTCAGATACTTACTAGCTGTGTGACCTTGTTAACCTCAGTTTCCTCATCTGTAAAATGAGCTGGAGAAGAAAATGGCACGCCACTCCAGTATCTTTGCCAAGAACACCTCAAATGGGGTGACAAACAGTTGAACACCTCTAAAGAGAAGAAAGCGAACAGAATCAAGAGAACAATTTATACTATAACAACACTCCAAAAACAAATAGCTTTGAAAGACTTAAGAACTCTGGTCAATATCATGATCAACCATGACTGTAGAAGATCAGAGATAATCTATTTATCTCCTGACAGCAAGGTGATGGGATTTAGGGAGCAAAATGAGACATAGTTTTTAGACAAGGTCAGTGTGGAAATTTATTTTAAATGACTCTGTGTATCTGTTATAGGGATTTTATTTTTCTTTCTTTTGGGGGGGGGAGTAGGAGAGAGAGAAAACTAACTTTTTTGTTCATTAAATTTTTTAATTTATGGGGCAGCTGGGTGGCTCAGTAAATTGAAAGGCTCAGGGATGGGAGGTCCTGGGTTCAAATTTGACCTCAGACACTTCCTAGCTATGTGACCCTGGACAAGTCACTTAACCCCCATTGCCTAGCCCTTACCACTCTTCTGCCTTGGAACCAATAACCAGTATTGATTCTAAGATGAAAGGTAAGGGTTTAAATTTTTTTTTAATTAAAAAAAATCTTACATATTTTATGTATTTAAAAACATTCTAAGAAAGGATCCATAGACTTTGCCAGACTGCCAAAGGGTCCTTGACACAAAAAGAGGTTAAAAATCCCAGATCTGAAGTTCTCTAATTAGTTTATGCATATAAGTAGTTAAATCACCAGGATACAGCCCTGTGGGTGGGGGGTGGGGGTAGAACAAGTTTATAGTTTCCCAGACCTTGCCCTATGCACAAATACTCATCAAAGCTTTGCTTTCCTTAAGAGGTGTAGCTAGATCTTCTCACCACTGAAAAGGAACTCATCTTTTTATGAAATGCCAAAGTAGGCTGAATCAGTGAATCAGCAGCTAGGTGATATAGTGGATAGTGCACTATGCATGGCATCAGGAAAATTCGTATCTAGCTTCAGATACTTATTAGCTGTGTGGCCCTGGCCCAGTCACTTAATCCCTTTGCCTCAATTCCTCATTTTAAAATAAGCCGGAGAAGGAAATGGCAAACCACTTAAGTATCTTTGCCAAGAAAACCCCAAAAGGGGTCACAAAGACTATGGCATGACTGAATAACAACAATACCATAATTAAGCTCTGCAAATTTCTCTAAATCTAAAAGGTCTTATTCTTACAGAGTATTTTGTGGATAGCAATGTTAAAGAGTGTTTTATATTCTTGAAATTCTGGAGACTTGTATTCCAGTCTTACCTCTAAAAGTTACTAGCTATGTGACCCTGGGCAACTCACTTAACATTTATGTGCCCAGGATTTATCTACAAAGTCATATATGGGTTATGATCTTGATTGATTGAGACAATTCCCAGCCCAGACATTCTATTCTAAGAAAGTCACAATTCTTCATACATAAACTTTTCATTTATCTATGTATGCTATAATCTGAGAAGAGAGGTGCCTATCTTTGGGATGCTCACAAAAGTCTTGTAGATCCAAGTAAAAAGGATAATCTGAGTGTAGTTTGGTTAAAGATAAAATATTGAAGCTAGATGGGATCTAGACTTCATATACTTCTTTCTCTGTTATTGTCTGATTCATATTTACCTGTATCTGTTCTCCCCCTAAGTTTAATCTTCCGCATATTTTCCATGGTGAGTACACAGGCCAGCTAAATGGAATCCTGACAGTAATATAGTATGATCCACGTGGTCTCACACCAAAAATTCAAAGACAATTCGAACAAATAATCATTTATTAAGCACCCACCATTTGCCAGGCTTTGTGCCAGACTGGGAAGATACAAATACAAACAAGAAACAGTACCAGCTCTACAGGAATTTACAACCTCCTGGAGGAATACAATATGTGACAAGATAAGGACACAGAAGATACATATAAAATAAACACAAAGTGAAAGAGGAATGGGGGTGGGCAGGTGGAATTTAACAACTAGGTGAAAAGAGTTCTTGCTGGAAATGAGTCAACAAGCATTTATTTAGTAACTTCTACAGGCCAAGCACTTTCTAAGTGCTGGGATACAAAGGGAAGGGGTCAGAAAGTCTAACAGCAGAGACCACATGCAAATAACTATGTTCAAACGGATATTTAAGGGATCAATTCAGAGATAATCAATCAACGGAGGGCAATGGGTAAAGGAACATAGAACTGTAGTTGGTGCTTGAAGGGAAAGAGATGAAGAGGAAGAGCGTTCCAGAGGTGGAAGACAGCCAATGAAAATGTCCCAAAATAGGGAGATGAGTGTTTTGAGTGAAGAAGAGCAAAGAGGCTGGTATTACTGGATCACAGAATATGAGTATGCGGAAAAGTCTAAGAATAAGTAAGGTGTGAAGAAAACCAGGAAACTATTAATAAGCACATGAAAAAGTGTTTTAAATCTCTTATAATCAGAGAGATGCAAATCAAAACAACTCTGAGGTATCACCTCACACCTAGCAGATTGGCTAACATGACAGCTATGGAAAGTAATGAATGCTGGAGGGGATGTGGCAAAGTAGGGACATGAATTCATTGCTGGTGGAGTTGTGAATTGATCCAACCATTCTGGAGGACAATTTGGAACTATGCCCAAAGGGCAATAAAAGACTCTCTGCCCTTTGATCCAACCATAGCACTGGTGGGTTTTTACCCCAAAGAGAGAATAAGGAAAAAGACTTGTACAAGAATATTCATAGCTGTGCTCTTTGTGGTGGCCAAAAATTGGAAAATGAGGGGATGCCCTTCAATTGGGGAATGGCTGAACAAATTGTGGTATATGTTGGTGATGGAATACTATTGTGCTAAAAGGAATAATAAAGTGGAGGAATTCCATGGAGACTAGAACAACCTCCAGGAAGTGATGCAGAGTGAGAGGAGCAGAACCAGGAGAACATTGTACACAGAGACTGATACACTGTGGTACAATCGAAGGTAATGGACTTCTCCATTAGTGGCTATGCAGTGATCCTGAACAACTTGGAGAAATCTACAAGGAAATCCACACAGTGGGAGTAAAAACACTGAAGAAAAACAACTGCTTGAATACATGGTTGGGGATGTAGACTAAATGAACATCCTAATGCAAACATCAACAATATGGAAATAGGTTCTGATCAAGGACACAAGTAAAACCCAATGAAATTGGCTGTGGGAAGGGTGGGTGGAGGGGAGGGAGGGAAATAATGTGATTATTGTAACCAAGGAATAATGTTCTAAATTGACTAAATAAACTAATTCAAATGGAAAAAAAGAAAAAAAGAAAACCAGAAAGGTAGAAAGAGGCTAGTTTATGAATGGCCTTAAAAGCCAAACAGAGGATCTTATTTGGAGGTGACAGGGAGCTGCTGAAGTTTCCTGTCTAGGTAGTGACATGGTAAACATACCCTTTAGGAAGATCACTTTAACAGCTGATTTAGAGGATGGGCTGGAGTAAGGGAGAGACTAGAGACAGGGAGACCAACCAGAAGGCTATTGCAACAGATTTTTGTTTGTTTTGTTTTTAAACCTTTATCTTCTTAGAATTTTAGAATTCTACTAAGTATTGGTTTCAAGACAGAAGAGCAGTAAGGCTAGGCAATTAGAATTTAAGTGACTTGTCCAGAATCACACAGTTAAGAAGTATCTAAGACCAGATTTGAACCCAGGTCCTCCAGACTCAAGGGCTGACTCTCTGTCCACTAAGCCACCTTACTGACCCAGAGATAATTTTTTTAAGAGGATATGAATTTAAGTGAAAAAAAATTTATATGTATTTATATCTATATATCCTATATAGATATACATACTTAGTTTTGATAAAATAGGACTGATAGATAGGAATCCATATATGCCTATTGAGAGAAAACCTTTCAAACATACAGAATAGATGATAAACATAGACTTAAAAGAAAATTTTCCCTACTTAGAATCTGAAGTCATTTTTTATTGTTGTTATCCAACCTGGAACTTCTTTTAAAATAAGTGGTAATGAAGAAAGAGGGCTAGGTCCTAGGGAAAGTCTCTTAACCTATCTGAGTCCTAAGTTTTCTCATCTAGAAGGTTTGGATTTCACAACCTCTATGGTTCCTTTCAGGTCTCAATGACCCTATAAACTTTATATATAGCATAAAGTCATGGAGCTTTTTGGGGTCTTTATTTCCTCAACTCAGATAGGAAGACTTTAGACTAGATGACCTCTGAAATCCCTGTCACCTTTCTATCTATATTCTTTTTTTTTAACTCCCTCCCTTCCATCTTAGAATCAATACTATATAATTCTAGGCAATAGGGAATAGGGACTTGCCCAGGGACACACAGCTAGGAAGTGTTTGAAGTCATATTTGAATCTAGGACCTCCAGTCTCTAGGCCTGGTTCTCAATCCACTGAGCCATCCAGCTGCTCCCTATCTATGTTCTTAGAGACCTATTAACTTTTATTTTTGTGAGCCCTCTCCCATAGTGCTTGGTACATTGATAAGTATTCAATAAATATTTATTGGGGGCAATGTAAAAATTCACAGCAGCTAGGTGGCACAGTGGATAAAGTGCCAGGTCTGAAGTCAGGAAGACATGAGTTCAGATCGAGCCTTAAACTTGACTAGCCATGTGGCCTTAGCGAAGTCACTTAACCCTGTTTGGCCTCAGTTTCCTCATCTATAAAATGAACTAGGGAAGAAAATGGCAAACCACTCCCAGTATCTTTGCCAAGAAAATTCCAAATGGTGTCAGGAAGAGTCAGAAGTGACTAAAAGCAACTGAATAACAACAAATGTTTATTGACTGTGTGATTCTGAAAAGTTAAGCTTTTTTAACGCCATTAACTTAAGAATGCCCACCTCTGCTCACCAAAGGAGTGAATATTTGCTAGTTGTAAATATGAAAGACAACAAGGGGGGGGAGTAATCTCAAAAGAATTTTCACACCTTGTTCTGGTCCCCACCCCTCCAAACTGAACAATCCTGTTTTTTGTTTTGTTTTTTGTTTTTAGATAGGTCTAGTCCCTAGATACCTTCCCAGTGATTTGCATAGGTATTTCTAGCTTCTCTGAGAGTTGTATTGGTGTGAAAGTTGTACAAGTAAAACTTCCTCATTTCCCTAGATTTTAAAATGGAGACATTTACAAAAGGAGCATTCAAATTTGCAGAACTCTAACCTGTTTTGCTATTAGAAAATATCAATGGGGGGGGAAGAGGGGAGAAGAGGGGGGGGGGGGAAGGTTACCCTGACTAGGATTTCCTTTAGTTAATTTTCTAGCTAAAGGAATTCCCTTTGAAGAGAGGGCTTTGTTGTGCAAATTCCAGGGCAGACTAGCTACAGAAGAAGCTTATGGAAGTACAAAAACAGAAGTTCTATTTGAGCAAAGCAAGATGAAAGTGGGAGTGGCCAGAAGATAGCAACCAGCAAGTCTGGGAAATTTTTTTTTCCCCCTAATGGGAAATAATTCTTTATTCAAAACACTGAGGCTAACATTTCATAACTTTCAGCTTCTTTAAAATGCCTTCATTGAAAAGTAAACCTGGTTAAAGATGGAATCTGGTGGAACTTCTGTTTGCTTATAAACAAGGGTGTGCTTTTGTGGATAAGTCCTACCACATTCCAGAACTGAGAATCCCAAGGAAAACCCTTGGGGACAATGGTGACAATCTTAGAGATAGTTCATCTAGCATGCCTTCACCAATTGTTTTTAAAATAAAACATCACTTATGGAAGATTTGGGTTTTTGGCTTGTTTTATTATACACACAGAATACTGCCACTAACTAAAGCGAGATGGAAGATAGCATCAAGCGCTTTGGAAATCAAACAGGTGATGGTAACTCTGGTCTTGATGAACATTCCCCACTGGGGAAGAACAAGGGCTAGTTTCTGAAAACAGATGGCAGGAAGCAGGGGTGGTGGTTACAGGACCCCTCCACCCAGACACTGCTTCTTTCACCATACAACTTGGAGATACAAAAGCTGGGCCTTGACATTGCTCACCCAGGAACGGGCATTTGAAGAAAGGGATGACTTCCCTAAAGGCAGACTTCTCCTAAGTCATCCAATTCCATTTTAAGCAACTGGTTTAATGAGATGATTTCTACACACTCTACACGAACTTCATAAAGGCCATTATTCAGTGAAGTACAAAACATTATTATTTATTATTAGAGCTAAGGATTGGTTTCATTAAAACACCAAAATAATTCATTTATATAAGGCCAGTTAAAACTTACAGAGCACTCTTCTCCCAGAAACCCTGGGAAGTAGATATGATCTACAACTAATAGTATAGTGGTAGTCTCTCGGTGACTGAGAATGACAATTGTCTTTGTGCGTTTTCATCTACGGTGTACCCTCATATGACTTTGAACCCTGGGAAGTAGATATAATCTACAACTATATACATATATATATATACATATATATAAGCATAGTTGATACAGTTGTTTTGTTGTTTGTTTAATTTTAGTTGTTTCCAACATTTGTGGCCCCACCTGGGGTTTTCTTGGCAAAGATATTGAAGTGTTTGCCATTTTCTTCTCCAGCTCATTTACAGATAAGGAAACTGAGGCAAACAGGATTATGTGACTTGCCCGTGGTTACAAAGTGTCAACATGGAATCTCCTTAATTAAAAAGTGGTTTTTCTGACTATTTAATAGTTCCGCGTTTTTTCCAGTTTAACAAAAGCTAGTGTCTGAGGTTAGATTTGAGCTTCTTGATTCCAGAGCTGGCACTTTATCCACTATGCCACTATCTATAGATAGATATGTGTGTATGTATATATCCATATATGTTTGTGTTTACACACACAAGTATAATTATCCCTATATTACAAAAGAAGACATGACTGAGAAATTATGAGCTGTCCATAGTAAGCTGGTATCAGCCCTAGGATATAAAACCTAGATCTCCAGTCTCTGAGTCTCATATTCTTTCCATTATACCAACTTACCTTTCACAACATAACTAACCATTGCAATCTGTAAAATGGAAATAACAATTCTTGTATCCTCTAAACATTAAGTATTATAACAATGCAAGTTATTGTCATTACTCTACATAAGGAAGAACAGCCCTAGATTTCTACTACCAGTCTCAAAATCCACTCTCTCCAACTACATTTTGTCTTTCAGTGTGTCAAGTCAAAAAGCATTTATTCAATACCTACTATATGCCCTATACTTGTACTAAGTACCGAGGATACAAAGGAGCAAAAATAAGTCTACTCTTAAGGAGTTCACAGTCTAATGGGATGGATGACAAGCCACCATGGACAAACAAGATAGAGACAGGATAACCTGGAGATAATCTCAGTGGGAAGGCACCAGTCTTAGGGGGCAAAAGATAAAGGGTTTTGTTTTTGTTTTTTTCATAAGGTGAGCTTTTAGCTGGCACCTGAAGGAAGTCAGGAAAGACAGGAGACAGAGATGAGAAATGAGAGCATTCAAGTCATGGTGAAAATGCAAGGAGTCAGAAGATGACACATTTAGTGAGAACTAACAAAGAGACTAGTGTTGTTATATCATAGAACACATGAAAGGGAAGAAGGTATTAAAAAAAATATTGGAAAGGTAGTAAAGTGACATCTATCTTTTTTCTTCCCATCCTTTTTCCTTGCTCAATAAAAATTATAATTCTGACTAAACTACATCCGTTTTATATTTTCACTTTCCAAGAGGACTTAGTGATTGTCCCATTTAATCTCCCAGTTCCCACCTCTTATTTACTTTCTTAAGTCTGTACCCTTTGCCTCCTTCCCAACTCAACTCAAACCCTCTAAGGAACTTCAAAGTTCACTGCTTCCACTTTAATCCTCATTGTTTATAGTCAAGATCTCCCAGGTTTACCTTTAATGTTCTGTTTAAATTTGTCTATAATTCAACTCAACAAAAACTTGTTATTATTATTATGTGCAAGATGATTCACTGATTATCAACATCAAATGGAATATTAAAATGGGAAGACATTTTCATCAAATATGGTCACTAGCTTTGTAGTAGATGTTCTGTGCAGAATCCAAAAAGAAGAGTGATTTCTTGTGAAGTAGGTGCCCTGGGTTGTCCCCTCCCCCTTTGGAGCTTGCTCAATTTCTATTCTTGATGACCACATGGAAGTTTGCCTCCCATCATTCTTTTCTGACCTTTTATGATTCATCACTGGATTGCAATCCCATGAATGACTACGGAGACAAAAATCCCATGGTTATTCTAACCTCTAAATTACTACTCCCTTTCCAACTTGAAAACATGAAGAGTTGTCGAGAGGGTCAGGTGGCAGATGCTCCAATTTTGCTAAATTTTCTAGTCAATAGAAATATTTTAAAGATGTTAAAAATGATAGAATGCTATTTTCTCAGCTCCTTCCCCATTCCTGCCTGTCCAGATAATGTTTTGAATCAATTTTTTCCCTTTTAAGAAAAAGAAATATTAGAAGGGAAACAACAAACTGGGGGGAATTTTTATATCAGATATCTCTGATAAAAGTCTAATTTCTCAAATTTATAAGAACTAAGTCAAAATTTGTAAGAATACAAGCCATTCCCCAATTGACAAATGGTCACAGGATATGAACAAGCAATTTACCAATGAAGAAATCAAAGCCATTAATAATCATATAAAAATATTCTAAATCACTCTTGATTAGAGAAATGCAAATTAAAACAACTCTGAAGTACCACCTCACACCTATCAGATTAGTCAGTATGGTAGAAAAGTGATAAATGTTTGAGGAAATGTGGGAAAACTGGGACATGTATTGTTGGTGGAGTTGTGAACTGATCCAATCATTCAGGAGGGCAATATGGGACTATACCCAAAGGGCTATAAAACTGTGCGTACCCTTTGATCCAGTAATATGACTATATGATCTGTATTCCAAACAGATAATAAAAAAGGGGAAAGAACCTACTTGTACAAAAATATTTTAGCTGCTCTTTTTGTGGTGTCAAAATTGAGGGGATGTCCATTAGTTGGAGAATGGTTGAACAAATTATGGTACATGTTGGTAATGAAATATTATCGTGCTATAAGAAATAAGCATGATCATTTCAGAAAAAGCTGGAAAGGGAGCAGCTGGGTAGCTCAGTGGATTGAGAGTCAGGTCTAGAGACAGGAGGTCCTAGGTACAATTCTAGCCTCAGACATTTCCTAGTTGTGTGACCCTGGACAAGTCACTTAACCCCTTTTGCCTAGCCCTTACTATTCTTCTGCCTTGGAACCAATACATACTATTGATTCTAAGGTGGAAGGTAAGGGTTAAAAAAAAAAAGCTGAACAGATCTGCAGGAGCTGAAGAGCAAAATAAATAGAAACGGGATAATATTGTGCACAATAACAGCAATACTGGACTATGATTATCCATGAAAACTTGGCTACTCTCAACAATACAACTCTCAGCAATCTGGGATAATCCTGAAAGACTTATAATGGGAAATGCTCTCCATCTCCAAAGAAAGAACTGTTAGAGTTGTCTTTCACATCAGTGTTTTTACGGTTTTATTTTGGAGTTTTGGTTATGTATGATTTTGCTTTTACAACAATGACCAATATGGAAGTGTGTTTTGCATGACAATAAAAGTTTTCAATTAAAAAAAGTGTCATATCAATTGCTTAAGTGTGCCAATAATATGACCATTCCCATTTTCATCTTGCTTTCCCTCAATAGTTCTCCTCTTACATTTCTGTCAGCTTCTTTTACACCTAGTATGTTCTCACAGTACAGGTCCTGCCTATACAAGCTAGGGCCAAAGAAGGGGCTACTTCTCTTCTGTGTCTTCTTTCCTTTTTGATACAGGACCTTCTGAGAACTGTGGGTTCCTCACTGATTAGATAACAGCAATAGAATCCCCTGGAAAAACATTGACTAAAGACAGGAGAAGTACTTAGATCAGACAGGTGGATCGCTGCCAGAATAGAGAAACCTAGAGTGGCAAGAGTGGTCTGGCTCCAAGGGAAGAATTTGATTAGAGATAAGACACTTGAAAGAAGATCAAGATCAGTTACTTTTTGGACAATGCCCAGGATAGGGAAATATGAAATGGAAATCACTAGCAGAATTATAACTGTATTATATCTTTATGACATTTAATGCCAGCCACCCAGAAGACTAGAACCTGGTTGTAAATTTGAATACTGTTTAAATCATTCTATTAATGCACATTGTGATTCTTCTATGCTTAGCATTCTTCTCTCTGCCTAAGAATATACCTTCTCTCCAATACCAATTCTTATCTGAACATTGGATACCTTTTTTACTGATTCCTTTTTCAAGGAAATTCTAAACTACAACTGAATCTAGAATTGTGCCTATATATAAGATGCAAATCAGTCAATGGATTTTGAGAACAGGAATCCTAATCCCTCTAGAGGAGAATAATATCCCTTAGCATTGAATCCAATACACACAATGCTCAGTACTCTGGGCAAGAACAGGCAATAATGAACAGCCTGAGTTCTTGTAAATCTCAACAGCAATGCCTCTCTAGCTTCTGTGCTAGACCCATACAGAAAAAGTATAATGTTTCCAGGAGACATTGTATCACAGAGGCCTAGAACACTACACAACCTCTTCAAGGAAATACATGGTGACTCAATAGTGATGGTCAGCTACAGAAGAGAAACAAAGTAGATGAATAATACATTTTACCCATATTAGGACATGCAATTAGATAGGAAGTGCATTGGGTTATCCATCAGTACATACGTCTTGGATCAGAGCTTTGATGGACATTTGGCCAGGAGTAGAATTACTCAGGAAGCAAAAGTGAAGTGGATAACATCTGAGAAATTATGTTCAGATTTATGCAACCTGTAATAAGACCGGGATTCAAAAAAGCATCATCCAAAACACATATATAACCTGAAAAGTATGTGGTCAAGGCAAATAGAATAAGGGCCATTGGATGATCAGTCTAAATGTTCCCTGTTATCTACAAAAATGTTTTTAAAAATAAGGAAAAGTCCATAGGACATTGATTGGACCATCTATGGAAGACTATTAGAAAGATGTGATTAGCAGTCTCAAAGAATGCAAAGGCATGAACGAGTTGTGATCTACAACAATGAAGAGAGTACCTATATTAATGATATCATGGCTTCATTTCGTTCTTGACATTGGCACTATTCTAGGCAATGGACTATGCTGCTAAAAATTCTATTTTATTCAATAAACATTTATTATGAACCTATAATATGAAATTCTTTGTACTTGGTACTTAGGGAAAAAGAAAAAAAAAAGATTCTTACCTGCAAGGGATTTGAGGGAGGAAAAGATACATGCTCATATAACTATTATATAAGGGAGAATGAAATAAATGAAGAGGTAAGATTCAGGCAAAGTGCTATTATGAAATATGAGAAGAAAAAGATGTCAAAGAGACAATGACATGAGTTGCAGCCCTAAGGAAGGGAGGGACTACCATCCTTCAGATGGAGATGGAGAGAGGGAAGGAGAGCTCATTTCTGTTACTGGGGATAATATGATGTAAATGGGACATGGAGAGTAGTTAGTTCACTTTGATTGGAATGCAGAGTATTGAAATAGAAGTAGTCATCTCTATACTAGTGATCAACAAATCTATTTATCTTTCCTAATCTCTCTCCTGAATTTTGTTCAGTAGATCCTATGATAGTTAATATTAAGTAAGGCATAAAACAGAGAGGTGTGTACTCATCAGTTATATTTGCCATTATCATGTAGAAGATCTAGTATAAAGTCAAAAAAATGATATTCCCTCTTGATGGTAAAGTATTCTATTTGCATCCATTTGTAGATGGCATTGTCCTGGTTATATCAAATTCTGGAACATTAAGGAGCTTAGTAAAGGAAATTCACAAATAATTCACAAAAGTTTGAACTAAAATTCCTTTAGAAAACAACCAAGTGAGCAAAAAAATTAATTTTCCATATTATGCCATATATTTGGTTATACAACTCAAAGAGTTGACCTATCTCTACATAGTTACTTTGGATAGGTAATAAACTAAGCCAAGAATTGAAAACATAGCAGATAGTCCTGGGTTCAAATCTGGTCTCAGGCACTTGCTAGCTGTGTGACTCTTGGCAAGTTACTTAACCCCCATTGCCTAGTCCTTACTATTCTGCTTTAGAACCAAACCAATATTGATTCTAAGATGGAGGTAAGGGTTTAAAAAAAAAGAAAAAAGAAAAATCATAGAAGGAGAGCAAATGGAATTGCCTTTGGGAGATTGTACAGGGCTTTTGAAAGAGAGACAACCACTCAGGCACAGAAGCAGGAATGCTAAGCAAAGGTTACCAGGTCCATATTTCACTCTCCTGTATGTTAAATGCTTCTTTGAAGCTTATTGAACTTCTAGTAATTTGACTAGTCCTGGTGCTAACTGCCAGATACAGGATGAGAGTTAAAAGGAATTTCCTCAATCCATCCTAAATATGGGAGAATTCCTTTTAAGAGGCTGTTGGGGAGAAGGAAATGGGATAAAAATGTTGTGTTTAAAGGTCTCTTCTCAGTGCCAGCTAAGTATAGCTCTGGTCTAGATTAACAAAAGAGCAAAAGAATGTGTTGATTAGCCCCAGGCAAGTGTTAGACAGTCTCACAAGAATGCTAATATTCCAATTGAGGAAGATAAAATCCAATCACCAGGAAGAAGACCTTACTAATAGATGAGAGCAACTCAGTAGAAAATGGGAGGTGTTGTTGTATGATCTTCCTTTTCCAAAAAGACCAGTGACATCACAAATTGATGTTTTGCCTTGCAAATGAAATAGATTTAAGTGAGGCAGAGTTGCACAAAGTCATCAGCTTCACTCTATCATCAAAGTCCAGTGGCAAGACAGAAGTCAGGATAGCTGGCAATGGCCTGGGATGCAGTGGATGACTGGCATCTTCCATGTCTGACCAAGTTGGAGGCCCTTCATAGCATCTACTTTGGCCACTTTCATGGCCTTTGAAACAAATGGTTCTCGTCCACCCTTTCTACCTAAGGAAGTCTTCACATGCTTGGGGAAGACATCCCCCTCAACTATGGATGGATTTGAGGCTTGTCACTTACTCTGCACCTGGTTTAGCCTGTCTGCAGGATATGGTTGCTGTGCATGCTACAGCTTCTTAGAGCCACAAATTGGGTGAAAGGTGAACACCAAATGTGGATGAGTAGCCCTGAATAGGACTTGTCAAGCCCTAATAATACTAGTACTAGTCTTCTCTGAACACCCAAAGATAAAATGGCAGATGCAACTATGCAACCAAGCTACAAATGGACCCTTCAGAGTCGGAGAGGGAAAATAGATTGGAATAGCCATAAAACTTGGTTGGCTCCTGGAAGCTAGAGGTATTCTGGCTAGAATATCACCCTATGCTTGTGAATGTTGAGGAAACATTTTTTTTTTCCCTAGCAGTGGGTAATAATGTATAGATTATTTCCTTTTGCATAGGAGAGGAGAGAATTCTCATTTTTATTTACTTTGATAGTCAGTCTTTATTGAAAATGTTATTTTCTCTAGGGTTATGATCTATTGGTAAAAATATGCTAAAGATGACTAGGTGGAACAATGGATAGAGAGCCCGGCTAGAGTCAGGAAAACTCATCTTTAGTGATCTGGCCTCAGCCACTTGCTAGCTATCTGACCCTGGGCAAATCATTTAACTCTGTTTGCCTCAGTTTTCTCATCTGTAAAATGAGCTGGAGTAGGAAATAGCAAACCATTCTGGTACCTTCATCATGTAAATACTGAATGGAGTCACAAAGAGTCAGAAATGATTGAAAGGACTAAGCAAAAATAACCACAACATAATGAATGGAAGATATTCTGGGTCAGGCCTACCTCAGGTCAGTCAAATGATCAGGCTCTAGCTAAGAACAATGATGGACTTGTGGACTATAAGACTCAAAATCTAAAAAGTAAAAAAACCCTTTATCAATAATATTTTAAAGGCTACAATTCAGACAAAAACCCTGCAAACACCACAGAAATTTGCCACACTCAGTCAAGAAAGTATCCCCCAAAGCATTAGGAAGTCTGCAAAAACCTCCATCAGACTGATTCCATATAAACTGGCTTCTTATGCTTTAAGCCTTCTGGACCAACCAAGCCCCACGGTTGGTCTCATTGGTTCCATAAATAAATCCTTTCCCCCACCCCAGGTCTATATAAAACAGATATTGCTACCATCCCTTGGTAGCAAGATCCCAACATTTTTAAGGGGAATTTCTACTACTAAATTAGCCTTAAAACAACTCTGATAAGATGAATGAATCTTCCTGAAGGCCTGATTCAAGAGACTGATGAAATGGAGAATTTTATCCTTTTTTAAGGGTAGTGCTGATTTATCAAAGACAGTAATGGGGAGAAAAGGAGAATAATAAAAGCATTGTTTTGAAAGTTGATTCCAGGATTCAGTAATACCAGCTTCCTAAGAAAGATATAGAAGATGGAAATACCAGCAAACATGACAGTGAAAGTCCTTACCTCAAACTTTCTTTACCATAAAAGGGAGACACTAAGCAGAGGCAATAACAGACCATAGTCTTCATAAAAAAGAATATGTTCTGTTAGAGCTTTGATACTTCATTCCTTTGCAGCTCTAGATCTCACTTTGGGCTTTCTTGCTATGCCACAGAAGTCTCCTCAACCTAGAAGTTCACTTTACCCCTGCATTTCTCACACTGGAAGGCGTACTCTCCTACTGTGGCTTCTTCTGATTGCCCCCTCAGAACCTCCATTAAGGAAAACACCTAGGCAGTCATGCCATCATTCCTCTCTCTTAGAATGATACTAGGTTATTGGTTCCAAGGCAGAAGAGAGGTATGGACGAGGCAATTGGAGGTAAGTGACTTGCCCAGAGTCCTACAGATAAGTATTTGAGGTCAGATTTGAACTCAGGAACTCCTGTCTCTAGTCCTGGCTCTCTATCCACTGAGCCACCCAGCTGCCCTTGACATTCACTCTTCCCTCCCCTCTTCAATGCTAGTCACTCTTTATACTTTCTCATGACCTCAATAAATATCTTCCTCTTCTTCCTTTTGATCATTCTGTTATGTGCTATCTTCCCCTGATTAGAATATAAGCTCTTCCACAATGGAATCTGTCCTTTATTTTTTTGCTTGTGTTTGTTTGTCCATTATAATGTCTTTGATGGGCACTAACCTGCCCTATAAAAAATGCATGTGATGGGAAACATCATTAAAATTCTCCTAACCTAAAAAGGACAGCTTTTAATTGTACAATTCTATTCTTTCCAGACTCCAAACCACTCAACCAGACTTATAACAGTGATCCAGGAATCAACATAAATAAAAGTCTTGTCTTTCAGGGTTCTTTCTCACATCAATCATGTAGCTCAGAGCTTAGCTTACCAGGAAGAATGGCCAGAATAATCATCCCTTAAAGTAATGCTCATTATTAGATGAATGTGGTTCTTTAGGCCCAGTTACACATACCTCTTTCATAATAGGCAGAGTCATCAGTGAACCAGGCAAAATGGTGTTCCTCAAGAGTTAAGTCCTTGTAGGCAGAAGTTCTTGGGACAGGAGAAAGGCACAAAGTATTGGCACTGTAACTGGAGGCTTCAACTCATCACAAAGTTACAACCTGTCCACAAAGGGCACTAATGTTGAATACTAATAGCCCAGTAAGGACCATCTCAAATGTGTTATTTCCATTTAACAATGTAAGTTTTCTGTATCTGACTCATTTTATTAAAAGGATGGCCTAACTCATAATGGGCAATTCGGGGTCATATGATCCATGTCATTTTTCAAGCAGCAACTAGGACCCAAGAATGGGCAAGCCACTATTCTTCAAAAGTGATATAATGAATGATTGCTTTGGGGAGCTGAGAACTTCAGAATACTAATGTTCATTTACTCTGATCAACCTTAGTTCCTATCTGGTCTTTACAGTCAGAGACTTCTAAGAATACAAGTCTCATAGGATCAGAAAGACCCAGGATCGAGCCTGCAGGACAGCCTATCTCAGTTCTTTCAAGAACTACCCAAAAGAGGCAGACTAATAAGTGAGTAGGAAATGGGGCATTTCAAAATATCAAGATGGAGAATAAGGGTTTTCTAGAACCCATGGAGTCTCTGAACTTCATTTTTACACTGTGGTGAAAGGGTTAAATTAGGGGTTTGACAAAAATAAAAGATCAGCTTTTAATAACGTAAAGTTTTAGTGAGAATATAGTAGAGTTGTAAATTAATATTGTCCCTTTAAGCCAGAGAAAAGAAAGCTTCTAGCAGCTTTTAACAATTAACAATTTAGTTTTATCAAACTAGAGATAGCAAAAGAATATAGTAAAATGAATATAGTAAAGGAGAGAAATATAGGACAGAGGCAGAGAAAGAAATTTTCCTAATGTCTATACTAGTTATCCTATGACTGCCTATAACGACTATCTAAAACTGCCTATATCTACCTATCACTGTCTATAACTACCACTAATAACAACCACCCCACAAAGTTCCAACCCAATCCACCCAATCAAAACCAATCCAATGAGTGTTTAATCCAACCTCAATTAGGTCTGTCAGCAAAGGCCAACCACCTTCCAAAAAGTTCAAGAAAGGAAAAAAAAAACCCTAACAGCCCAAACCAAAAGCCAAAAAACCCTTCTAAAGGCTAAAGCCCTCTCAGTAAGCTTAGGCTCGCTTTTTATATTCCAGCAACTAAACACAATCACCAAACCAACATATTCCCAGCAGCCAACTTCCCTGCAACTGCCAGCACCTAACTGTCAGCAACTGACTCCCTCTTGACCAACTGATGCTGGCCCCTTTTATATCCTCTTCTTACCTCACTTCCTGTCTCTGGTTTCTACTGCCTTTTCACTGGTTAATATCTGGGCTGGTTAATCCCTACACATCTCTATGGTAAGAGGACCTCCAGGTCCCCTGTTAAATTAGAGAAAAGGAATAAAGAATTCCTTTTTACAGTGGGAATGAGTATTAGTAATTTGTTAGCAACGATCTTTGGAATGACCAAGATTTTCCCCATATAGTACAGTATATTCTCCAAAACCCAATTGAGAGAGTTGGATCCTAAATTTTAAGGCTTGTTAAGTTCCACCCTTTGTTTCGCATGTAAGTCACCATCCAATTTAGGGCATCTGCCACCAGGGCCTGATTAGGCCCAGTTATTGTCACCTACATAGTGGTAGACATCAATGACCTTAGGAAGTAGGGACCTTTTTAGAACTCTGTCCATCAGACTGACAAATGAAGGAGAATTTATTCTAATTCTTCTTCAATCTATGGGTGAAGCTCCATTGATTATCCTACCATTTTAAAATAATTACTTGTGGCATATTTAAACCTTTCAATTGAATAGAACAATCAGAACTTAATGTGAACTGGACCTATCTACCCATCTGTATCTATCAGTCATCTTGTGAGGAACTGAGTCATGCCCTAAAGCTATTTGTAGAAGAGGAAAATACTAGCAGAAGCAGAAGGAAAGAATCTGAGGGTATAGACTTGAGAGAATGAAGCAAAGTATTCTAGCACATTCTTGCACAGCAAAGAGGGGACTGAGCTGTGGCAAAAGAGAAAAATAGAAAAGATTTGTTGACTCTAAAGAGATTTCAGAGAAAAAAAATCAAGCTGAGGGAAATTTCAAGAAAAATCTCTCTTTCCCCGATTGCTTCTCCCCTTGACTCTATTCATAGACACAATGATATAATCAGCTATTTCATTACTAGTAATCTGAATTTTGCCTCAACTATAAAGGGTTCATGGCATTGTAACCTGGTTGCTAGTATCTAGTAGCTTTTTACATTTTTGGCAGTCTCCTCTCTCTCTTTCTAAAACATAGTATTTGGAGTATATAGGGTGTTCAAAGAGACTAGCACCTCTGATATGAGGGTTTCCAAAACCCTTTTCAGGTCTGCTCATCCACTTTTAGTGTCTACCTTTCACACAATTCTAAGTTGTGGCTCCAAGAAGCTGTAGCATGCACAGTGGCTACACCCCAGAAAAAGTTAGGTTGATGACTGGGTGCAACACCTCACTTAAATCTTCTTCAGGCTGAGCAAAGATATCACCTTGGGATGTTATTTGTCCTCTTCCAAACAAAAGATGAATAACAAGCTACAGTGATTCAATAATATGACTTCTGCTACCCTGCCACAGTACCTCAATTTTGGCTCTAAAGACTTGGATGGACTAAACCACCACGTAGAATGCAAGAATGACAAAATAGAGTAGGGACTTTCTGGGATGTCCTAAATTTTGGGCAGGACAGAAGGATTCTTCCTGCTCTGGTCATAGATACATTAAAATACTTTTACTAACTTCCCAATGGTGATTATCAATCTTTTTTTGTCCACCTTATGTTTCAAAAACCATACCTACTGTTCTTTATGGAAAGAGCATTATTACTTTCTGCCCATTTCACTTTGTGATGGATATTGTACCTCTTTCCATCATCCCCAGTGTCCTTTTTGTGAATAGCTCTATTTGCTGCCTCAGTCTTCTTCTCAAAACCTGCCAGTGGATTTGCCTAGGTCTATTTGGTGTTCTGGAAGGGAAGCCATAGCAAACCCTATTACCATTTAGGTAGGAGTCCATCTGAAAGCCAAGATCTAATAAGCATGCTAAGCAAGCTGTGAATAGAGTATAATGGGAATGAGGCACAGATCTAAGCCACCAAACTATTCTCTTTTAAAAATCTCACCCACTCCCTTGCTTCCCCCAATCTGGGAATTGGATATATAAAGAAAATTCATTTTTGTAGAACCTTTCATACAGAACTCCCCATTTTAGACACCTAGAAAGGGACAAAAGGGCAATATGCATTTGGGGCTAAAACTAGTTCAGCTGACTTTACTGAGAGTAAATCTTTTGTAAGCTCTCTAAGCCTATGAAACTGTGAAACTGAAAAAAACTCTAAGTTTCCTCCATTCAGCCACACACACCCTTATTAGCCAGAGTTCCAATGATTCATTGTTTTGGTGTTTAAACTTTTGTAAGACTCCTGGTTCTTCGGTAGTAAGAGTTCACCCACCCTCTGACTCACCTGTGGAAGAAGTAGCACAATGAATAGCATTGGCCTGTTGTCAGGAAGATCTGAGTTCAAATATGGCCGTAGACATTTGTTAAGCTATGTGACACTGGTTAAGTCACTTGACTTCTCTCTCTTTATCAGTTTCCTCCTTTGAAAAATGGGGGAAATCCTATCACCTACCTTTCAGGGTTTTTGTGAGGATCAAATGAGATAATAATTGGAAAGCATTTAGCACAATCCCTCGTATACAGTAAAAAACACGTTAGCTATTATATATTTTTATATATATATATATATGTGTATATATAGAGAGGGAACATATTTTTAGAATATTCATATATACATAAATGCTAGATAATTACTTGATTATGCTCTATAATTACTTGTCACCTTATTGAGCTAATCTAGGCAGGAATTAACATGCTTTCCCCTTACAGACTCTCAATCCCTGCCTTCTATAGTATTTTCCCCTTTCACCTGTGCACCATGGATCTCTCTCTCTCTCTTTTTTCTCTCTTTATCCCTCTCTTTCCCTGTCTCTTTTTTTCTCCATCTTTTTAAAAAACCCTTACCTTCTGTCTTAGAATCGATATTAAGTATCTGTTCCAAGTATGAACATCTATAAGGGATAGGAATTGGAGTTATGTGCCTTGCCCAGGGTCACACAGCTAGGAAGGGTCTGAAGCCAGGTTTGAAGCCAGATGCTCCAACTCCAGCCTGGCTCTCAATCCATTGTGACACCTAGCTAGCTGCCCATTGATCTCTTAATAGACATATTTAATGGTCTCATCTGTAATGACTTGACTAAATTATAAACATAAAAAAAGTGTTGTGCTTGTTGTTTATAGAAATTAACCCTTAAGTCACAAGACTGTTAGTAGCTCTAATAGTTTTATTATTGTAAGATAGAGAGGAAAATAGAGAAAAGAGGTAAAGAATTACCTACCCTACAACCCAGAGTGTCTCTAAACCTCAGTCTCAAAAACAAATTCTTCTTCCTTCCTTCCTGCTGAGTCTCCTCTTATAGATCCTTACTACACTCACTCACTTTCTTAAATCACTCCCCAGGAACCAATCCCAGTTCCACAATTAGCCTGGCACCATGGGGGCGGGGGGGGGGGGGGGGGGGATGCCTCTGGGATCAATTCCATGTTTGCTGATTGACCCAAATTCAAAACAAATGGAAGGGAAGTTCAAATCTGATTGATTAAATCAACATACAAATTCCCGTTTTCACACATCCTTCTTGACTTCTCTGCAGTCACTTGCATGATTATCATCCTCTTCTCCTTGGATACTCTCTTTTCTCAGGTTTTTTTGTGCAACTGCTGTATCCTGGTTCTCCTAATCCTTGAAATACTCTTTAGCTTCCTTCACTGGATATTCATCCAGGTTTTTCCTACTAGTCATGTCCCCTAAAGCTCTGTGCTCTCTTCTGTTCTCCCTCTGTACTATTTTGTTTAGTGATGGCTGTAGATCCCATGGATTCAATTATTACCACTATACCAATAATTCTCAGATTTATTTAACTAGCCCTAATCTCTCTCTTGATCTCCAGTCTGATATATCTAATCGCCTATTGAACACCTAGAAAGATATCCCACAGACATCTGAAGTTCAACATATCTGAAATAGAGCTTATTTTCTTAACCACCCAACCCTTCTTTCTTCATCTCCTCACTCTCTCTCTCTCTTCTATATCCAATTGGTTGCCAAGTCCTCTCTATTCTACCTTCTCAGCATCTCTTCTATATGACCCATTCCCTCATCTGACACTGCCATTTCCCTGGTGTAGGGCCTTATCATCTAATGACTAGATTATTGAAATAGCCATTAGGTCCATCTCCCTGCCTCAAGTCTACCTTTCCAGGGTTCTTATACATTTCTCTCCTTTATGTATTCTGTCACTCCAGGTTCTCAGACTCCAGGCATTTTCACTGGCTGTCCTCTGTGCCTGGAATGTTCTTTCTTCTCACTTCTGCTTCCTGGCATCCATCCTTCAAGCTGAAAGCCCACCTTCTACAAAATTCCTTCTTCATTTTAGTGCTTTCCCTTTTTTTTTTTTAAACCCTTACCTTCCGTCTTGGAGTCAATACTGTATATTGGCTCCAAGGCAGAAGAGTGGTAAGGGCTAGGCAATGGGGGTCAAGTGACTTGCCCAGGGTCACACAGCTGGGAAGTGTCTGAGGCCACATTTGAACCTAGGACCTCCTGTTGTTAGGCCTGGCTCTCAATCCACTAAGCTACCCAGCTGCCCCCTTGCTTTCCCTTTTAGAATAGCCCCAATTTATCTTGCAAATACTGTCTTTGTATATAATTGTTTGCCTGTTGTCTCCCCTCTATGCTTCATGAGTGCAGAGACAATTTTTGCCTTTCTTTATATCTCCAGCACTTAGAGGCCTAATATATGCTCGTTGACTTGGCTTGATTGTGTATTTACTAGATTTATAAACTCTTCCTCCTGTTTAAAAGGCATTATCTTAAAAACAAAAGTACATTTACCTTGAAGTACCAAAAATGAAAGGACAATTTATCTTCATTTTCTTTATATTGGAAATCTAGCTTCTGCTATTTTTCTATTGTCCCAACCAATCTCCTAAATATCTATGGAGCTAATGCTATCTGGTGAATGGGAGCTTTAAAAATAAGAATATTCCTTGTATACCCTGAAGCCTGAAGGTACAAGATACCCGGGTCCTGTATTTGGCTATCCAATACCTCAAGTTTCTCTTTGTTCTGAGCTCCCTTTCACCTCCAACAATGGAATTTAACCATGAGGGGATTGCAAAAAATTCTTTCCAGTTCTGCCATCTTTTCTGGGTCAGAACTATCTCAGGTCAGTCCAGTGAATTAAGTTAGTATGCAATGAGGTATTCATGGATCACAACAAAAAATGATTTTACTGATAAAATTGAAAAGGTAGGTTGTAATTCCTAATTAAAATAAATCACACTCCCCTTTGCCTGGAGTTTCCCACAGCAATCAAAAACACTTAGTTAAAAAATGTGTTCCCTGCAAAGCAATCAAAATTCCACTAAAACCTAAATAAAATCTGAGTTTTTCATACCCCTATCCCTCCAAATCAATCAAGTCCCAGGGATGGCCTTCTTTCCTCCTTAATGGGAAATCATTCCAGCCTATATAAAATAGGCCATATAAAATATTTCTAGCACAATTAATCGTGGTTATTCCCAAAGAAGTTATACTGAACCTATGAATATCAAGAGATTTTAGTGTCAGTATATAGTTTTTAAAATATTTAATTTTTTTATTTTTATCAATTATATATAATATCAATTTTCCATACAAATTTTCCTAAATTATATGATCAAACTTATCTTTCTCCCTCCCTTTCCTTCTCCCTCCCAGTGTTGGCAAGTGATTTGATCTGGGTTATACATGCGTCAGTTTGAAATCTGGAAACCCCAAGTTTGCCCCTATCCCTTAGGAACTCACCCCCCAGAGAAGTCCCAGACTGACCAGGTTCAGACCTTAAAGTACTTAATGATCCCAGTTTAGGTAGGACTAGTAGACTCAGTCAAATGTAAAGTACCTTTTTTGTCCTAGAAGTTTCCCGCATTGCACATGTCTGAGGAGAGACTCTAAATGAACACTAATGCAAATACCAACAACATGGAAATGGGTTCGAATCAAGAACACATGTGATACCCAGTGGAATCGCGCGTAGGCTAGGGGAGAGGTGGTGGGTGGGGGGAGGAAAAGAAAATGATCTTTGTCTCCAGTGAATAATGTTTGGAAATGACCAAATAAAATAATGTTAAAAAAAAGTTTCCCCCATTGTATCAAAGAATTGTTCCTTAGAAGACCAACACCTGTGCAAGAACCATCCTTTTAGTATCCATTGTAGTAGACTCCCTGTTACCCCAGCCTCTGGCTACCTCCTCTTTCCCCAAGCCTGCCTACAGCCTGTTAGTGAATGTTTGATGTCCTGAGTTCCCCAAAAGGTATATAAGATCCCTATGTTTTATTGTTCTTCAGGAAATCATCTCATGTGTTGATTCTCACTGAGATACTATTCCCAGAGTCCCAGAGCCCTTGGCACTGTGTGATTTTTAGGCACTTGATTTTGTGTGGCAGCTGAATATTGAACACTATCTCTTTTCTGATCAAAGACTTGGTTTGACTGACTAGTTCAGTAGTTCTGTGGTTTTCTAGGTTGACACATGTATTATTGTGCAAAACATTTCCATATTGTTCATTTTTGGAAGCAAATAATCTTATAAAACTAAAATCCCCAAACTCATAAACAACTGAAAAATCCTTTTCTTTCATCTACTTTCTGACTCCAACAGTTCTCTTTCTGGAAGTAAATAGTATTCTTTGTCATAAGTCTCATGAAAGGCAGCTGGGTAGCTCAGTGGATTGAGAGCCAGCCTAGAGACTAGAGGTCCTAGGTTCAAATCTGGATTCAAACATTTCCTGGTATCAACTTGAAATCTGGAGACCCCAAATTTGCCCCAGTTCCAAAAGAATTTGCCCTGAGGGAGGTCTCAGACTCAGATTTCAGATCAGTTTCAGATTGAAAAATAGACTCTAAATTAGATTTAAATCAAATGTTAAGTACCCTTTTGTCTTAGTAGTTTCTCCCTTTGTATCAAAGTCCTCTCCCAGGAAGTCCAGCCTTTGACTGGACCCTTCCCTTTTGTGTCTATTATAAAGCATCTGCCTCTCCCTCATAATCCTGTCTTGGACTTCTCATTTCCTTATAACCATGATAATATTAATCAACCATACTTCCCTGTCCCTTAGTTCCCCAAAAGGTATAAAGATTCCCCCAGTTCCATTATTCTTCAGAGGATCATCTAGTGATCCTCTCAGAGATACTGTTGCCAGAGTGCCAGAGCATTTATTTGGCTCTGTATAGTTTGGGGGCATTTGACTCTGTGTGGCAGTCAAATATGGAACACTGTCTCTTTCCTGATTAAAGATTTGTTTTTTCTGACTACTTTAGTACTTCTGTGTTTTTCCCCAAGTTAACACTGGCTATGTGACCCTGGGCTGGTCACTTAACCTCCATTTCCTAGCCAGGGGTCCCCAAACTTTTTTACATAGGGGGCCTCAGACCGTTGGAGGGCTGGTCTATAAAAAAAAACTATGAACAAATCTGTATACCACTGTCTTGGATAGCAGAGGCTACAGCGCAGGGTGTGATGGGCCTGTCACACCTTGCACAAGTCCATCATCACCACCACTATACCGGGCAGCAGTATACACAGTGCGGAATCCCCTCCTTCAGATCACTGCTCACCATGCTGCCATCTTCCATTGTGCAGCCACATAATCGTTTTCACGACGTCTCCTTCTTGTTCAGTTACTCTCAGAACAAGGCACCACGCAAAGGATTATGTCACTGGAAGTAGTGCTGTATGGGAGTAATGCCACACTTTGCAGTGCCGCCAGACACAGTGTTCCTCTCACTGACCATCAATGAAAGAGGTGCCCCTTCTGGAAGTGTGGTAGGAGCCAGATAAATAGCCTCAGGGGGCCACATGTGTTCCACAGGCCATAGTTTAGGAGTCCTTACTACTCTTCTGCCTTGGATCCCAATACATAGTATTGTTTGGAAGAAAAAAGGTAATATTAAAAAAAAAAAAGTTTTGGAATTGTCCTAGATCATTGTATTGCCAGTAATAGCTAAGTCCATCACAGTTGATCATTCCACAGTATTGCTATTTCTGTGTACAATGTTTTCCTGGTTCTGCTTATTTCATTTAGCATCAAGATACAGTTTTAAAAACATGAACTTTTTTTTTCTTCTTGCTTTAATGTCAATATTCTCCTAGTCATCATGTATAATTATAAGTATAGAACACAGCAGTATTGAAAGAATTACAGTTGTGTGTTGTGAAAGGGCAGCAGAGGCTTGAGATGGGTGTAAGTAGATTGTAAAATATTATCAGTGAAGACTTGTACAAGAAAAGCAGCTGAAAAGATGACAATTAAGACATGTCTGACCAGAAAATGAGGTGGCCAATTGTGTAGGGAGAGTGAGAGATAGCTAATGCACAGTTCATATGCTCTATTAATAGCCATTCTGTTTCAAGAGTTGCAAAAGAAAGTCCTTACCAAATTGAGAGGACTTTCTGGGAAGGATTTATGTAAAGATATGGAAGAGAATTTCACAAGAAGAGAAGGTTTGGAAAGATAATGGGCATCAGTGAAATTAAGGGTCTAGTGTTGATATAAAATTTTTTTAATTCACTGGATTTGATTTCTGAGTTTTCTGTTATGTTTAGGGATCTCTTTCTCTGTTGTTGTTTTCAGCACTGGACAGTTTATATAGGTTCTGCTTTCTAGTATATTTTGATATCCAGAAGTACTATTCCCCCATAGATGGTTTTCTTTTTCATGGCTCTTCTTGAGATTCTTGTCCATTGACTTTTCAGTTTTGTTCTGACCATATCTAATTTTAAGAAATTACCTATTGACATTTGAATAAGGATGGCATCAAACCTGTAAATTAGTTTGGCATGCATTGCCTTCTTAATCATATTTACTCAATTTGTGTATGAGCAGAGAATATATAGCTTCATTTATTCAGTTCTTTCTTGATTTCTGTCAAAATCCTATGTAAATTTTCTTTGTATAGGCTTCATGTGCAATGTTCATAAATTATTGCTTATATATTTGATATATTTTGCTTTAAAGGATATTTCTCCTTTCAATTTATCTTAATTTATGGCATAATGGCATATAAAATCCTGTATTTGGTTATTTGACTAAATCACTTTAATTTAGTCCATTTCTTTTGTTGTTGATTATTGGATTTAAGTGACTTAACCAGGGTCGTAGAGCCGGGAAATGTCTGAGGCCAGATTTTAACCCACGACCTATGTCTCCAGGCCTGGCTCTCTACCCACTGAATTACTTAGCTGCCTGTCTAAATCACTATTAATTAGAGTAACATAAATTAAAAAACAACAAATCTGAGGTACTACCTATACTGAAAAGGGAAATGACAAACGCTGAAGGAAATATAGGAAACTTAGGTCACTAATGCACAATTGGTTGGTGTGGTTGTGAATTGATCCAATCATTCTGTTTTTTTTTTTTTATTAAGTGAACAGACTTTCCCCGGAAATAATACAGTTAGTTTTAATGATTAGGTGATTCTTGGTTATAAACCCAGGTCCCTGGCCTTCCAGAATATCATATTCCAAGTCTTTTGGTCCTTCGATGGGGAAGCTGCCAGATCCTGTGTGATCATGACTAGGGATACATGATATGTGAATTATTTCATTCTGTCTGCTTGTAGTATTTTCTCCTTAGCCTGGGAGCTCTTGAACTTGGCTATAACATTCCTGGGAGTTGTCATTTGGGGATTTATTGTGATCTGTGGATTCTTTCAATCTCAATTTTGCCATCTTGTTCAAGAATATCAGAGCAGTTTTCTTGGATAATTTCTTGTATTATGATGACTAGACTTTTTTTTTTTGGTCATGACTTTCAGGTAGTCCAATAATTTTTAAATTGTATCTCCTGGATCTATTTTCCAGGTCAGGTGGTTTTTTTAATGAGACATTTCTTATTTTCTTCTATTTTTTCACTCTTTTGATTTCATTTTATTGTTTCTTGATGTCTTGTGAAATCATTAGCTTCTATTTGTCCAATATTAATTTTATTTTTTTTAAACTCTTACCTTCCATCTTGGAATCAATACTGGGTATTGGGTCCAAGGCAGAAGAGTGGTAAAAGTGGTAAGGGCTAGGCAATGGGGGTTAAGTGACTTGCCCAGGGTCACATAGCTGGGAAGTGTCTGAGGCCAGATTTGAACCTAAGATTTCCCATCTCTAGGCCTGGCTCAATCCACTGAGCTACCCATCTGTCCCCAATATTAATTTTATTTTTTGTGCTAAGCTATCAAAGCTTATTTTTTAAAATTTTTTTTGAAAAATGTATTTAGTCAATTTAGAACATTACTCCTTAGTTACAAGAATCATATCCTTTCCCTCTCTCCCTTCTCTCCACCCCTTCCCGAGCTGACACGCAATTCCACTGGGTTTTACATGTGTCCTTGATCAGAACCTGTTTCCATGTTGTTGATGTTTGCACTAGGGCGATCATTTATAGTCTATATCCCTAGCCATATCCCCCTCGACCCATGTTTTTCTTCTGTGTTTCCACTCCCACAGTTTTTCCTCTGAATGTGGATAGTGTTCTTTCTCGTAAATCCCTCCAAGTTGTTCAGGATCACTGCATTGCCACTAATGGAGAAGTCCATTACATTTGATTGTACTACAGTGTATCAGTCTCTGTGTACAATGTTCTCCTGGTTCTACTCCTCTCACTCTGCATCAGTCCCTGGAGGGTGTTCCAGTTCACATGGAATTCCTCCAGTTTATTGTTCCTTTGACCACAATAGTATTCTATCACCAACATATACCACAATTTGTTCAGCCATTCCTCAATTGAGGGACATCCCCTCATTTTCCAATTTTTTTCCACCACAAAGAGTGAAGCTATGAATATTTTTATACAGGTCTTTTCCCTTATTATTTCTTTGGGGTATAAACCCAACAGTGCTATGGCTGGATCAAAAGGCAGATAGTCTTTTAGCGTCCTTTGGGCATAGTTCCAAATTGCCCTCCAGAATGGTTGGATCAATTCACAACTCCACCACCAGTGCATTAATGTCTCAACTTTGTCATATCCCCTCCAACATTCATTACTTTCCTTTGCTCTCATGTTAGCCATTCTGCTAGGTGTGAGGTGATACCTCAGAGTTGTTTTGATTTTCATCTCTCTGATTATAAGAGATTTAGAACACTTTTTCGTGAGTTTATTAATAGTTTTGAATTCTTTATCTGAAAAGTCTATTCATGTCCCTTGCCCATTTATCAATTGGAGAATGGCTTGATTTTTTTTTTTACAATTGATTTAGGTCTTTATAAATTTGAGTAATTAGACCTTTGTCAGAGGTTGTTGTTATGAAGATGATTGTTTCCCAATTTGTTACTTCCCTTCTAATTTTGGTTGCACCCAATATTAATTTTTAAAGACTGAATTTCTTCCTTGACCTTTTGATCCTCCTTTTCCATTTGGTCCGTTTTACTTTTTCATGGAACTCTTTTCTTCACAGGATTTTTATTTTTGCCTTTTTCCAATAGGTCAATTCTATTTTTTAAAAACCTTTTTCTTCATTGGATTTTTGATCCTCTTTTTCCAGTTGAACAATTTTCTTTTGAAGATATTATTTTCTTTTTGCATTACTTTCATTTATTTTCCCCACTTTTCTTCAACCTGTCTTATTTGATTTTTTCATTCTTTTTTTGAGGTCTTCCAGAATTTGAGACCAATTCCAATTTTTTTTTTGAAGTTTTTGTATCTCACCATCTTGTGTTGGCTCTGTGTTCTTTTATCCTGTAGAAATTTTCCAGGGTCAAGAGGCTTTTTTGTTTGTTTGTTTGTTTTTTTGGTTGTTTGCTCATTTTCCTAGCCCCCCCCCTTTTTTTTTGCCTATGGGCTGGGAATTCTGAAAGCTGCTAGCTAATTCTGTTTCTTTTGTTGCTGCCAATCATCCTGAAGAGCAATTTTGAACTACGTCCAAAAGGCTATAAAAATGTTACTATACTTTGACCCAGCAATAGTACTACTAGGTCTGTATCTCAAAGAGATTAAAAAAAAGAAAAGGAAAGAAAAGAAAAGGACCTATATTGCAAAAACAATAGACTCAAGAGTGCAGATTGAGGCTTTTTTTTTTTAACATGGCTAGTATGGGAATTTGTCTTGCTTGACTATTATGTCTGTAAAAACATTTATAGCCCCCCTTTTTGTAGTGGCAAAAAAGTTATAACTGGGAGAATGCCCATCAATTTGGAAAGGCTGAACAATTCATGGAGTATGATTGTGATAAAATATTATTGTGTTTATAAAACTTGGAAAAGCTTACATGAACTGATGCAAAGTGAAATGAACACAACTAGGAGAAGATTGTATACAATAATAGCAATACTATAAAATGATAAACTATGAATGCCTTAGCTATTCTTAATAGTACAATGATCTAAGACAATTCTGAAGGACTCAAAGAAAAATGCCATCTGCTTTCAAAGAAAGACTTGATGGAGTCTGAATGCCAATTAAAGTAAACTTTTTTTTTTTTAAAACCCTTACCTTCCATCTTGGAGTCAAAACTGTATATTGGCTCCAAGGCAGAAGAGTGGTAAGGGCTAGGCAATGGGGGTCAAGTGACTTGCCCAGGGTCACACAGCTGGGAAGTGATTAAGGCCATATTTGAACCTAGGACCTCCCATCTCTAGGCCTGGCTCTCAATCCACTGAGCTATCCAACTGCCCCCAAAGTACACTTTTAAAAACTTTTTTTGGTCTGCCTTTTCTTTCACAACATGACTAATATGGAAATATATTTTGCATGACTGCAAGTGTGTAATTTATATCAAATTATTTTTCTACTTAAGGAGGGATTGGAGATGGGGAAAGGTAGAGAATTCTGAATTCAAAATAAAAAAAATTTTTAAATTGGTACATGTATTTGGAAAAGATGAAATATGAAAAAGAAAAAAGGTCAAATGAATTTAATGATGAAAAATCTTTGAGTGTACAGATGGTAATCCACATTCTCCTCCTGTTCAAATCTGGATCCAATTACTACATTTGAATTGTCTGCTCTAGATATATCTATTGATGGGCAGACTTTAAGGGCTGTTCTATCCAAATTCATGTCAAAAATCTGTCAATAGACATTTTTCATCCACTTGATCTTTCCTATGTGACTGGTTAGACCAAGCTCTTTTGACTAGTTATGCAGCTCTTCTAGGAGGTTCAAGTGTGGGACTTGATATATTCAGCATCAGCACAGAACTGACCAGAGAGCTAGCTGGAGATTACAATGCTCCTTTAATGATCCTAAGCATCTTAGCAAAACAAAGGCCCATTGTTAATATCAACATTCTCCTGCTGCTACTGTATGAATGTGAGAAATGGAACAGAAGAGACTCCAAAGTATTGAAAATGAATGTCACGCAGGGGATAATGGAGATACACATAGTGTGATCAAGCTGCAAAAAGAATCTTTGAAGAAGAGGAGTAAAAGATGTCTTCAGGAAAAAAAATGTATAATAGTAAGAAAAGATAGGCTGGCCATGTGGTATGGGCAAGGGAATCACAGGTAGAAAGCCTTATTGTTTCATTATGTCAGAATAAAGTGAGGAAGGCCTACAGCATCTTGAGCAGTCTACCTGTGGAGTATTTATGGTGAGGACAGAGACAAATAGACATCAGATGGACAAGCATGGATGAGTTATAATTTGCACTACTAAATAAATACATATTTTTAAATCACTGATTTGAGTATTTTGAGCAATGATAGAAACTCTTAATTACAAGGAATTGAAGCCTGAATAAATGAGGAAGAGGAAACAAGGAATATAGACTACTTTTTTCTCTTAGTTTGGTTTTGAGAGAGAGGAGAGAAAGAAGATGACAGCTTGGGGGCAGAATCAAGAGAAGATTGTTTTAGCTAAGATAGGAAAGATATAAACATGATGAAAGAAAGGAATCATTATATAGAGAGATAATGAATAAAAATATGTGAAGAAAGGAGTTGATAGATGGAGCAAGGTTACAAGGTCACCAAGAGAAAGAGAGATGATGCACTTAAAGCTACAAGAACCCTAGACAGTTTATTAAAACAATTGGGGCTAAAAATATGAACATAATACTGAGGTTGGTTCCCTGTGTGTATGCATGGCAAAAAGGAAATGAAACTGAGTGTGAGGCCTTCAGGAAAAGTCTGTCTTAATGGTGGACATCTTCTTGATTCAAAGAGACTTGAAACTTGTTCCAAGTCTTTAGAACCTCTCAACCTGAGTCTGGTCCCTCAAGCTGCTCCCTGAGAGAGGAATATAAGAGATAACAGTCATTGCAGTCCTTCCTAGCTTCTATATTTTGTTTGATAGTTCTCATTTCCCTTCTTTTCCACTAGTTTCCTATGCCATGAGAGGGGGCCCCTCAACATTCACTAAGAGTTTCAGTCTTTCCTTCTAGGGATGGATCTTGGCTTGCATGAGCCTGGCTGCTACCCAAGCAGCATTAATTGAATGAAAGGAAAGAGAGAGCTTCTCAGAGTCCATGATGAGGGCATTTCATAAGCTGGACTGAAATTTGGTCCTGGGGGAGTGGAGAAGAAACTGTTTTTAGCTTTGGCTTGGGAGGCTAGGGTTTTCACTTATGCCTCTGGTCACTGATAGTTGGACAAGGTAAGAAATCTGTTCTTTCCTGGTCTGAAAAAAATCTATCATTCCTTGCCTTCTTGGCTAGGATCTCTTTGGGATTCTAGTCTGTTCCTTCAAGTTTTATTCACCTCCACTTCTTAGTCTGTTTGTTTTTAAATGTCCAATGAAGCTTTCTCCCTACCCAAAGTGCAAAAAAATTCTCATCTCTATGTATTATGTCCCTAAATATATGTGCTTATCCTTTGAAGGGAGATGGAAAGGAGGGAGACAGGACAGGAAACATACTAATGATTGTGGGCAGGGACAGGATGCTTGTGGTTTATGCCCTGGACCCCAGTCCCTGTTGGAACTAGCAGTGTGGGTCCAACCCTTCTCATATTCTTTTTTCTTTCTTTTGGGTAAATTATTTCATCTCTCAGGGCCTCAGTTTACTCAAGAGCAAAATGATTGAACTTGACTAAATGATCTTAAGATCATTAGGGTTCAGCAGGGTTTGGCTGTTAAAGGGTAAAATGGGAAACTTCTTGAATACACTATAAAAATAGAACTTAGATTCTAAGGTTTTGAGGGGAAACTACTGAAGTTGCTCAACTAAATTCCCCAAGCTTGGGTTATTTGAAATTTTGGTTGTTATTTAAACAAACACCTCTGAACAACTGGTTCCTGGTGAACTGAAGTAACTACATAAATAAAATAATCATTTAGATAACAAGCAGGACCAACATGCTTTTTGGTTTGAAATTAACATTTAAAGTGAGGAATAATCAGAAAATAAGCCAACTTCGCTTGGATAAAGGTTCTCTGCAGGTAAAGGGTGGGGGGAGGAGAGAGAGGAGAGGGCTAAAGACCGAGGTGGATAAAGGAGATGGGAAAGGGGGTGGGAGGGATGCTTTGCATCCAGTCCACACTTCTTGGGGGGGAGGAGGGAAGAGGGAAACACACTCACATCAAAGAAAGCTAGTTACTTATGCATTCTCTTAGTTGTCTCAACTCAGCTACAAAGAGCCTCGGACCCACCTCCCCCTCTTCTTCTCCCTCCCTCACCCCTTCTCCAAAGGGAAGGGAGGGAAGAGGAGGTGGAGGCAGCCAGGCCGCGAGCGGGCGGGGCTAAGGGGAAGTGAGCGCGGGCACGTGCACGGCGGCAGCCGCGGGAGCGCGCGTGCGCGTCCGTGGGTGCCGCGGCGGCGGCGCTGGAAATGGCAGTTGCCGGGCGGCTGGCGTAGCGCGCGGCTGCTCCTGGCGCTGGGGGGTGGCTCTGGCCCGGGACGGGATGGGGGCGCGAGAGCTCGGGGGCTGCGGCGGCTGCTGCTGCTGAGCGCTCGGGGCAGGTGAGTGTCCCAGGCGAGTCCTGGCGTGGGGGAGGAGGGAAGAGAACCCGGATGCGGCCGTGGTGGCGCGGTCTTCCCCAGCTGCGGCAGCAGCTTGTGTGTGTCTTATCTGTGTGTGTGTGTGTCGGGGCTGTGAGGTGTTGTTTTGTAGTACGGTGTTGAGTGCGGTTTGGGGGGACCGGGCTGGGATCGTGGCCGAGGCCCCTCCGGCCGCTTGGGGCGCCCCCGCGGTTCCTCCCGGGCCAGGGCGCTGCGGCTCGGTGTGGCGCAACCTGCCGCGCTCTCGCCGGCGCCGCTCGGGCTCCGCGTCTCTGTCCCTGCGTCCCAGCCTCAACCTGCTGGGGGCCCCCGAGGTGGGGAGGACTGCGGGGAGTGAGGAGGGGGGAGGTCAATTCGCATTCCCCCGGACGTCTGCGAAGGAGTGGAGAGACGGAATGCTGGGGTGGGGGGACATGTCGCGATATGGGTGGCTGGCTTTTGTCGGAGCATTTGGGAGACACGTCACGATTTGCGGCTCTCGGGCGACTTCTCGAGGAGCCTGAGTGCGGGTGCGGAGGGGGTCGGCAATGCTTAGTGAGTAGGAACCGAACTGGGTGCTGGGCTAGTGGCGACCCCGGGCTGTTCGTGTTGGGTTAGTTTCCTGAAAGGTGGAGAGGAAACTCCCTGGGAGCTGCTGCCAGATGTTTTGATTCCTTTTTGTGGGACTGTAGCAGGCTCGTGGTCAGAACTAGTAAAAGGAAAGACGGGGGCGTTGGGGGGGGTGGTGGTGGTGAGAGAACGAAAATAAAGGTGATCTTTACTGCTTCTGGTGAAGATGATTTACAAATAAATCTCTTTATCTTTACAATTATTTCCCATGACTAGATCAGGTTTTCTTTTGGTATTGTGTTAAATTTAAGCCTGTGAGATGTGAGGGGATTGTAAGCATTTGGCAGCTATTTCTAATTGATGGTAGCAGACGTACATTTAGGGACAGATTGCTTTCCAAGATGCTTTCTTGTTGCACCACTCGTTGAATGAATTGCTTAACCGCTACAGTTGTATGTGGTCTGCCTGTTATTTTCAAGGGGCCAGAAGAGAATGACCCTTTCTTTGCAAAACTTTAATAACCTGTCCAAATATGTGGCAAAGGAGAAGGTTAAAAAGTAAAGGTAAAATTTTAATGTTGCTCCCAGGCCTGGGAGGACAAAATATGAAAGGTCTTAATTTTATGAAGTTTCATGACAGTTCTTTACTGTCATTTGTTACATCGTATAAACACAAAAGAATATGGAAACAGACTGCCTTCTCTAAGATTGCTACATTTGAAGTATCAAGTGGTTTTGTAAAAAAATATGGACAGGGTTTACTATATAATGAAGTCATATTTAGATTTAGTACTTTTTCAGAAGCACCATACCATAGTTTAGAAATAGTTCCCAGTAATAAAGGGAGATCCCAAATACGGGAAGAATTCAATAAGAATTAATTGAAGATCTTTTATTCACTTTAGTTCTTAAAAACAGAGTTTTGGCAGCTATATTTTTAAAAGTATCATGAAAATAGTTTTTGAGTTTAAAAATTTTTTTTAAATTTACTTTTTATTTTCAGTTCCAAAATTTCCAACTTTTACCCTTCCTCCACCCATTGAGATAGCAAGAAATGATACTTTTTAAAACATGAGGTTAATAGCATGCGAATATTAAAAAAGATAGTCAATATAATAAGTAATCTTTTTAAAAATATATTTTTACAATTACACGTAAAACAATTTTTAACACTAATTTAAAAAAAAATTAGAGATCCAAATTCTCTCTCCCCCCAATTGAGGAGGTAAGAAGTTTGATATGTTATACATGTCCTGTCATGGAAAACATATTTTCATATTAGTCATGTTGTTAAAGAGCACACAGGCCAAAAAAAAAAACCCCAACAACAACCACTCAAGAAAAATAAAGAAAAAATGGGTATGCTTCGGAACTGCATTCAGACTCCTTTCTCTGGAGGTGGATTTTTTTCATCATAAGCCTTTTGAAATTTTCTTGGATCACTGCATTGCTGAAAAATAGCTAAATCATTCATAACTGAATATTATACATACAATATTATGGTTATTGTGTATACTTTACACCTAGTTCTGCTCATTTCACTTTGTATCAGTTCTTGTAAGTTTTTCCAGGTTTTTCTTGTTAGGGGTAAAATTTATGGTTGGACCGAGTATATTTTGCGTTAGTAATTTAGTTACTAAATTTAGTTAGTAATTTAATTACTAAATCCCAATGAATTACTCAAGTCAGAATGACTTTTATGGTAGTTTATAAATCTCCTAAAAGATATTTTCATTATTGAGATCTAATTTTAATGTTTACATTCTGAAAGTATCTCGCTTATCATATTCCATCACAATCATATACCACAACTTATTTAGCCTAATTTATCAAATCAGTCCTTAAAAGTTGTATAAAACTTAAGTACAGATCTCATAGTCATTCTTGGTCACCGAGAGACTACCACTACAGATCTCATAGTTAAAAACTGGAATCCTTTTTCTCAGAATGAAAATGTTTAACTGTTTAAAATGTATTTTACCATGATTGCCCCAATATATCCTTTCGTTAGCTCCAGGGATGTTGGGGTTGGAGAAAGTTGTCAGACTGAGTTTGTTATAGTGTATAAATATTTGAATGACTCTTGTTTGTGAACCTTTTCTCTTGCCTTCATTTTTTTCTTTCATACATAAATTTTAAGTTGGCTTCATATTTACACCTTTATCCCACATGAAATTCTACTGTAATTATGAAAGGCAGCATTAGTGTAGTGGGTATAATGCTGAACTTCAAAGTTGGGTGATCTGGGTTCAAATCCTGCCTCTTTGTCCTATGTAAAAGTGTCCTGTGTAAAAGTGATTGTCATTTAACCTTACTCTGAACCTATCTATTGCTAATAACTGTCCAAATTTATTGATTATAATTAGATTATGATTGTCTTCTTCCTTGGTGGAGTAAAAAATTCCTTACTGGCTTTCAAGACAGTGTTGCTTAGTTTTAAATGTTATTAGTCCTCCACATGAATCAAATGTAAAGGACATTTGAGGTAGACTTTGGAAGACTGATTTTAGTGTTAGTTCTAACCACTCTTCTTTGTCCTAAGACATTTAATCTATCTCTAAATTGAGTTGGTGGAGTAGATGATTTCTAAGGTTCCTTCCTGCCCCAACGTTTTATGTCACTACTTTTTTATATTAGGCCAACTTTACTCATGTTATGTATCCTCAATTCCAGACTGCTTATGTTGTACAGATAAAGATAGTGAGTATATTCAGACTTAAAAAGTGTTAATGAGTGAAAAGTATTTGGTTAAAAAAGCTTGAATTAAAAAAAAATTTCCTGCCAAACTTTTAAATTCAATAGTTCATTATTCTAGATGGAAGTTCTAAGCACAATTTATCTTATATTGATCTGTAGAATTATGATCATCTCTAAAAAATTTAAATTTGGCTAGAGTCAAATGGGATTTGGAGGCTTATGATTTAATCTGTTTTTATGTAAGTAGATAAGATTCTACAAAAGTGCAAGTTGTGTTGAATTTTCATTGCACAACAGAAAGCCTTCAAATTTGGAAAGTAGTTACATAAATATTTTAACTTAATATCAAAATCTCAACTCATCTAATTTAGAAGTTGTAACCTGACATTCTGTTAACTGTTTAATGGAGTTGAGGTTTTTGTTATTGTATATAAGGGGAAAAGTTTGATGGGTCTTTGTTTTTTTGCCTTAGATATTCATTATAGGATAAGGATCATTGAGCTTGCTAGTCTTGAACTCACCTCATATACCAAGGCTAGGCTAAGACTGGCAAAGAAGAAAGAGGTACAGGGGAAAGCAATAGAAGATTGGGGGGGCAATGATTTGAGAACTGAGGAGGATGAGATCCTGGAAAGAAAATAGATTATGTATGTGACTGGGAAGTGGTAGAGTACCAGGGTGTGAGGGAGTTTTGTAAGGAAAGTTAGAATGATCTTTAGCAAGTTTAAATAAAGGCTATGTTTTCAAAGTAATTGTTGCTTTTTAGCTGAACTGTAATATAATGGGAGGAGCTCTGATTTGGCATTGGATAACAGCATTTTACACTTTACCTTTATGACTTGGAGAAGCAACTTGACTTCCCTGGACCTCATTTTTCTCACTAATAAATTGAGGGAGTTTGAATGGATGACTTCTCAGGTCTCTTCCATAGAATTATGATTCTAGTGATGCTATCCCTGCTCATTGGTTTCTGTTCCTCTTTCCCCTCAGCTAACCACTGCCTCTACACAAAAATTCTTTTACTGTATTTCTTTTTTATACATTTTTTATTTACTTATAAGTTCATATACATTTCTATTAGAATGTATGTATTGTGAGGATAGGGGCTTTTTAAAATTTTGTAGCTTTAATCTTACTGCAGAAGTCTTCAATATAATTTTCTTTAAAAAAAAAATTATTGTCAGAGGCAGCGAGGTGGCTCAGTGGATAGAGGGCCAGGCTTTGAGTCATTGAGGACCTGGCTTCAAATCTGGCCTCAGACACTGTTTATCTGGGTGACTCTAAACAAGTCACTTAACCCCACTTGTTTGGATCTTGCCTCTCTTCTGTCTTGGAATCATACAATTCTAAGACTGAACTAAGGGATTTTTGAAAACAATGTTCAAATTGTGAATAGCACCTGACCTTTAGTAGGAGTTTAATACAAGATTGTTGATTATCAGTCTAAACATTTATTAGATCCTTGGGGGAAACTTTTTAAGTCAATAAACAAGTCATCAGACATTTATTGTTTACTAGTAGTTCAGTCCTATGCTGTGGCTTGGGATAGAAAGAAAAGCAAACAGTCCTTGACCTCAATGAACTCACATTCTAATATGGGAGACAATATGCAAACAATTTTATATATAATAGATATGTGTACATATATACATATACACATACATACATCTGTACCAGACAAAATTTGAGATTATCTCCATGGGAAAGCTTTTTAGCTTAAAGGGGACTTAAGAAAGGCTTCTTATAAAAGGCATGATTTTGGTTGAGACATGAAGAAATCCAGGAGACAGATGCAGAGGGTATGAACATCAGACATGGGTTAGATCTGCACTTTAAGATAATTTTGGCAGTTGAATGGAAGATGGGAGTGAAGAGAGATCTGAGGCAAGGAGTCCAACAAGAAGGAAAAAGTCCATACTTCTAGAGGATGAAATGACCCATATTCTAAATTTTATCTCATCAGAATTTATACATTCCACCTTTACTGCTGCTGCCACCACCTAGGATTAAGATTGTTCATCAGATGCCATGCTCCCAGCCTTTCCTTAGTTTTCCCCTTGTACCCATTTCCCTGATCTGTTCACTTAGTTTTATGTCATTTCATTGGTTAAATTGAATGACAAAATTTTACTAAAGTCAGAGGGAAATTTGGTATTAATTTATGTGTAGTTGCATTTTGTTGCAAGTGCATTTTCATCTTGACATAGCTTTAAAGTACTAGAGAAAATCCCTCATGATAGTGTTTTCAATCTTAAGAGAATTGAGGAATAGTTGTAAGTGATACCAAATACTCTTAGAGGTTGTAACCTTAGGGGATAGGATTCCATTCACGTTTTTCATGTTAAAATTAATCTTGCTTCCTCCCAACATAATAATATACCAAACAAAATACAGGTATCCCTTCCATAGTGTTACTTTCCGGGTTTGCATAAGAAATTAAATGGGATTTTTGGAGAAGTTTTTCAGAAGTGTAATACAGCAAAGAAAAAGTTTAGAAACTCATTTTACTTAACATTGACCTACATATAGCCTATGACCAAATAAATACTTAACCCAAATTTTATGATAAGGTACTTTAGACACCCATAAAAGGGAAAGTCAAACTTGTATGAAGGGAGGGCCAAAAAATTTTATGCAGATTTTCCAGATGGGAACACCCTAAATCCCTCTTATCTCTCTATAAAAAATAATATAATCCTGCCTCCATCACTGGTCATAATAACAATAATATTACTATACATTTATATATTTTATTATAACCACCAGTGATGTAGGAAAGGAAAAATGAGAAATATTCTTGTTTTACAGGTAAGGTAATAAGTAGCCTTAGAAAAATTAATTGATTTTTTTTTTTAATGTCTGTGCTTGTAAGAGGTAGAGGCCAGATTCAGTTAAGATTTACTTATTCCTAGACTAGTGCTTCTCCTCTGTCCCACTATTTTGCTGGCAATGACCTACTTTATTAAGGAGTTCATATTCTAATGGAAGAGATGACATAAAAAGAAGGTTTAAACTACAAGATGGAAGCAGGGGCAACAGATTTATAGGCATAGTGCTTTATATTAATATATATCTTTCTTGGAGGGAGATACAGGTTATAGGCTTGTACCTCATTCCACCTATTGGAACCTCTGAGAGAAATCTCAATTTAAGCCTATGAACTAAAATCATAATCATTATTAAATACTTTAGCAAAGAATAATTGATAGCTAGTGCTGAGAGCAATCCTGGGATCTAGTTAACCTTTAAGCGATAGTGGTGACAAGGGCAAATTGTGTGTGACTCAGGTGGAAGGAATACTTTTGCTTTCGACCAGTATTATGCTACTACCATTACCAGTGTCTGGGGTCCAGTTTAATTTCTAGACCACCTGGCAAAATTTAAGAGAAATCTGATAGTGAATACTCTAGAGAGAGGGATTACATGGATTAAAAAGAAATCCACAAAGTAATCCAGAAGCTTTATTTGGATTGTGGTTTTAACCACATTCCTGACCATGTATTTTACTTGTTACTACTAATAACCAATTTATAAAATAGGAAAACTTGACATTTACTTTCTCTTCTTAGCCTTTTATCTACACGTAGCAGACAAATGTGGGAAAGGATAGGCAAAGGAAGTAGTAGTAGTCTAGGGGAGCCTGGGTAATTAACAATACCAACTTGGCTTAATTTAAAGTTGACTATTTGGCTAGCTTAGCCACAGTGCTTAACTAGAACCTAAAGATATAAATGAATTCTTTACCTGTTGCACCAGGGTAAGGAGTGATCAGGGTAGGAGAGATGATTTAGCAGTTAATTTGCATATTGCCAGCTGAAATTCAGTATAGCTGAGATCTTTAAGTAATAGAGCAATTTCAGTTTGTCAGTTTTACCTCTTTTAATGCAAGTGGAAGATTTCTTTAGCTATCATATCAATCCAATTCCTTTTCTTCATATCTTCCTTAGTCATTGAAACTACTATGAAATAATTTTTCATAGAAAGGAAATAAAATGAAGGCTTATCACACTCATGATGTGAATAAAATTCTATAATAAAATTTCTAAATAGCTCAGTCAATTGACAGCTTTATAACAAATGATTGTTGGAGGTTGGTAATTGTAGTAATTGCAAGATTGTCATTGCTGAACATTAAATTTTCTTCATTTTTTAGCTTATGGACTACATACTCATATAGGTCTGATACCTATTTAATTTCAGTTTTGTCTAACTCTCTAAGACCCTATTTGGTTTTTTTTTGGACAAAGATACTGGAATGATTTGCAATTTCCTTCTACTCATTTTTCCAAATGAGGAAAGTGAGGCAAACAGGGTTAAGTGACTTGCTTGGGTTCACGTAGCTAGTAAGTATCTTAGGTCAGATTTAATCCAGTTTCTCCTGATTCGAGGCCTTGCTGCTCTGTATACACTGTACTACTTAGCAGCCCCTACCAGCTCAATTTTGAATAACATAATATTACATTTATTTATTATTTATTAAATTTATTTATTAAATAGACCTTTTTATTATCATTGAACAGAGAAAATGTGTTCTTTGGCAAACTAAATATCTAAAAATGCAAGAGAAAAATGTTAATTATTGATTAATTAGTAATAGAAATTAGCCTATGGTTCAGATTTCAGTGTACAAATTATTTAGGTCTTAATATTTGAACTTTGGACCAGTTGACTTTTAAATATATTTGTGCATAAGACTACCAGAAAACATTATAATCTTGGTTTGAGGGTGGTAGAATAAATTTGAAAATTATTTCTGTCATTAAATTCTGTGTGATCCCAGGCAAATCACCAGTCACTTATCTCTCTGACCTTCATTTTCTCATCTGTAAAATAGTGGTAATAATTGCCTCATAGTGTTCTGAGGTTTAAGAATGTGCTAGTGTAAAATTTAATGTACACAACATGCTTTGTAAACTTTAAATAAAGTTCTCTTTAAATATCAGTGCTTATATTTTCCTCTCCTTATGAGTGACTAGTGTAGGCTAAGTGGAAGATATATAAAAATCACTTTTCTACCTCAAAAAATGTAAACTTTCTTCTTGACAAGCAAATTTACAATCCACAAATGTTATTTTGATTACTTATTCTACCATGTTCTACCAAACATCATCCCCCCCAAAATCATACTTGTTCAATGGGAAATAGAAAACACTTTGATTAATATGTTGTTTTTATTAATGCCATGTTGAATTTCTAACATTTTATTCAGGTTAGGGAGGTAGACATGATTGGTTGCCAGCTGCCCCAATCCATTTACCAGAAAGATCAGATCTCTTTATTTAGAGGCAACTATAAAAACAAAAAAAATAAAATGTGGGTTTTTAAAAAATAATTAAAATGTATTTTAATTAGTTATATTATCAGCTATCATAAGTATATAGTATACATTCAAAATATTTTAGGAGAGGTAGGAGAGGAGAAATTAACCATAATAATTAGAAATAAATATTTTGCCAGAAATATAGGTTGTTATAAACATTTAGTCACGTTTCACATTATCTTGGGAAAATGACCTCACTAACCATAGCTAATCCTAAATTTTGTCACTATTTTATGATAAATACTTTATCCAAGTAACATATCTGGAGCATGCTTTTTCATGGATCATTTTTCTTTGCAAATTTTAAATAAATATATCATTATCTATAATTTTTTCTTTGAAAAAAATTCAAAAAACCTGTATGAATTTAATTTATTAATATAACAGATTATCCCTAATAAATACATAAGGCTACAAATGAGACAGCATTTTATAGTATAAGAAGTTCTCATCATTAATGGCAAATGCTTCTTTGGAGTTAATTGAATTACTTTCCAAATTTGTATTTCATGACTGTTTTGGTATATGGTTGTAATTTGGAAAGCCAAACTTGTGGCTTACTTAGTTAAATTTTAATTTTTGTAAAACTTACAATGTGTGGGTTTTTTAAAAGAATCCTTCATATTTTTCCCTATGGTGTATTACTATTCTGTCACATTCATTATTCATTCAGGTATTTCCCAGTCACTGGGAACAGATTTTGTTTTTAGCTTTTTTATCTTACATCTCTGAGTTAAAGGGTATGAACAGTTTAGTAACTTGTATACTACAATGAAATTGTTAAAGTTTTCATATTTGACCCATAATTACGAGATTGATTTCCAGAACAATTCAAACAGTTCACAGCTTCAACCCACAGTAAAATTCGTATTTCACTCTTCTCATGGTCACAATAGTAATCCAATAATCCATCTCCCCCAATTTAAAAAACAAAACAAAACAAAACATTTTTGCTTGTTGCATGGGTATGAAGTGATGTTTCATGATTGTTTTGATTTTTATTTCTTTGATTATTAGCAACAGTAATTTTTTTAGGTGGCTCTTGATAGTTTGTAATTCTACTTTTAAAAACTGATATTAATCCTTGACTACTTGTCTCTTGGGAGTATAACTCTTGACCTTTTAAATTATTTCAATTTCCTTAGATTTTCCATGTTAGACTTTTGCTGGAGATATTGGATACAAAGATATTTTCCCAATATATTTTTTCTCATTTCAGTTGCATTAATTTTCTAGAGGGATGGGAGGTCCTAGGATTTTTTAATCTGTTTTAATCTGTTTTAACTTTTATGTCCCTTGTATGGTTATGAATTCACTGTCTATAATTGTGAAAGGTATAACTTTACATTGTCTTCTAATTTTTTTAATGAAGTGAATTAAAAAACCTCTTACCTGCCTTCTTAAAATCAGCTCTGTGTATTGGTTCCAAGGCAGAAGAACCATAAGGGCTAGACCATGGAAGTAAGTGACTTGGCCAGGGCCACACAGCTAGGAAGTGTGTAAGAGGTCAGATTTGAGCACAGGACTTCCTGCCTTTAGGTTTAGCTCTTAATCCATTGAGCCACCTAGCTGCCCATGTGACTTCATATTTATGTTATTTATCCAATTGGAATTTGTTGTGGTAGAAGATATTGACCTAAACTGATTTTTCCTCAAGTTGCTTTCCACTTTTCCTACTGGTTCTTGCCAAATAAGGGGACTCTTTTGTAGTAGTTTGACGTCTTGATGATATTAGACCTTAAACTTTTTGGTGTTGTGTCTTGCTTATCTATTCTGTTCCACTAGTCTACATTTCTTCCTTTCTTCCTTCCTTCCTCCTTCCCTCCCTCCCACCCACCCACAACTTTTAGCAACCTTCAGCCAGGCAGGGCCTTTTAGGCCTGAGGAGCCCCACCCAGTCCAGCCTACTTGATTGACAGAAAGAGTGAAGTCTGAGATGAAAGATAAGTTCTATTTTGAGCTTGGTGAGTTTGAGATCAATCAGCTAGCAAATTCTTATATACTAGACACTGCTTTCCAAATGATGACAAACTTTACTTGTACAACTGCTCTTCAGACTGAGTAGGAAGTTGGTAATGTAGAGTTGGGGTATAGAAGTGAAAATAAACTGGACATAGAGATCTGGGAATCATCTACATGGAAGTGATAATTGATTTAATGGGAATTGATTAGATCTTAAAGAGATTGTGTAGGTAGAGAATCAACCAGTAAACTTTTAAGTGATAATTATGGGCCAGGCATTGCTAAGCACTGAGCATATAAAAAGAGGCAAAGAACAGTCCTTGTTCTCAATCTAATAGGGGAGATATTATGCAAACAAATGTGAAAAAAGCAAGCTTATCTATAGGAGAAATAGGGAAAAATTAATAGAGGGAAAGCATTCAGAAGGGCTGAGGAACGCCTTCATTAGAAAATGGGATTTTAGTTGGTACTTAAAGGAAGCCAGGAAGGTTAGTAGTCTAAGGTAGAGCAGAGAAAATGTTCCAGTTGTGGGAACCAGCTAGAGAAAATGCTGAGAGCTGAGAAATGGAGTGTCTGGGGTGCAACTTGAGGAAAGGAGACTCTCCAACTGACTATCTAGGTGTGAGGTGATAAGGGCCTCCACTAGGGTTGTGATGGTGAGGTTTTAGTGGGAAAAATAATGAGTTTATTTTGAACATAGTTTAAGACCTCTGCTGGACTCCAGTTGGAGAAATCTGAAAAGGAAGCTGGAAATGTGAGATTGGAGGTCTAGCAGAGAGACTAGGTCCAGAGAGGTATATTTGAGATGTTAATTAAATCCATGGGAGCTAAATGAGATTACCAAGTGAAGTAGTTTAGAGGGAGGAAAAAGGAGGGCCAAGGACTGAACCCTGAGCAACATCCTATGAATAGAAGGTGTGAAGGGTTATGATCTGGAAGAGGATGCAATGAAGAAAGCAGTAGAGCTGACAAGAGAAGTAGAACAGGATAGAGAGGTATCCTGAAAACTTAGGGAGAATAGAGTGTTCAGGGGGAGTAGACTGATCAGTAGACTCAAAAGCTGCTGAAGAGGTCAAGGAGAATGAGAATTGAGAAAAACACCATTGGACTTGGTAATTAAGAAATCATTGACGGTTTCATTGTAATCATAAGGTCTGAAGTCTGATTGGATTGTAAGGCTTTAAGAAGAGAGCAAAGGGAGAGAAAGTGGAGTCACTGCAGATGGTCTTTTTGAATTTAGCTACAAAGGGAAAATATAGGATAACTTAGGGGAAGAAGGCTCATTACAGAGCTGTAGTGTGCACCCACAGTTGATTAGCCTAATAATGGATAATGAGCCAGCAAAGGAAATAGAGATGGAAAGAAGAGAAGAGAGAGCACAGTACCATAGCAATAATTTTTTTTTTAAAAGCTAGCATTTATATAGTGCTTTAAAGTTGATAAGGGCTTTGTATGTCAATTGATCTGCACATCACCACAACCCTGAAATTTTAGAGAAGAGAGTTGAATTGGAGAGTCAATGATACAAAGTGCTGTGGGAAGATCAAGAAGGATGAAGGCTGACAACACTATTGGATTCGGCATTTAAAAGATCCATAGTACCTTGGGAGAGAATAGTTTCAAATGATTGAAGCCATAAACCTTGATATATTTAGCTATTCCTTATTAATGGACAACTATTTTGTTTCTTTACTATAGCAAATTCATTCCTCTCAATATTTTGATGTATACTAATCTCTCTTGGTTGATCATCTAGGGGCAACAGCATGCTATGTGGAAAAGAGCCATGATATTGTAGTTAGAGGACCTGGGTTCAAGTCCTCCATCTGATTACTGCTTCTGTGACTTTGGTTCACATGAAATCTGTAACCTCAGTTTTTTATCTGAAAAATGAGAGAATTGGACTAGATCTCCTAATGAATCTCTTTTTCAGTGGAAATAAATGGAAGGAAAAGGACAAAAGAAATCAAGCATTTACTGTGTTCCAGACATTTTCTAGGTGCTGACTCTACAAATAGAAGTAATACATAAAAGAGAGCTGGAATTTGGGAGAGTGCAACACCAGTGTAATATGGGGCCTGGTCTAGAATTGAAAGTTTACTATTGGCCTGTCAGAGCCTAGCTTCCCAGAGTCCAGGGTTCCCATGGGAGGGAGATGGTTGGAACACAAGTGACCTGGTATGAAACAGAAGGCTGCTCTTTGACTGGACTTGCTTCATTATGCATCTGAACTGCTTACCAACATTCCTGTATACCAACACTCTGTCTTCTAGTTGCATTAAAAAAAAGGGGGAGGGGAACAAAACAACCCTTACCTTCTCTCTTAGAATTGATTCCAAGGGGAAGAGCTGTAAGAGCTAGGGTGATGGAAGTTAA